>NW_028324312.1:10940019-11240019 GCF_058129835.1 Hydra viridissima | reverse complement strand
TCAAAGAATTCGCTTGAATACTAATCCGACAGTTCTGGCAACAGAGAGTCTTTTAATCCACCAACCAGTAAAGAAAACCTCTCAGGAGAGCTAGCATCCTGGTGTCTAAAGTTTAATTGTTCCCAAGCAGTCATGAATAGTTTACTCGATATAGTTAGAAGACATGGTAGCACGATACCGAAAGATGCAAGAACACTTTTGAAAGAACTACAAGAAGTTAAGTGTTCTCCAAAATGTGGTGGTACTATTTTGGATTTGAATTAAAAATTAAAAACAACTTTACGGGGTCCAAAAGAGAAATATGACTTAGTTTCAGTATTGATGGGCTACCCTTATTTAATCAACCAATTCTAAAATGTGGTCGATTCTTTGTGAAATTAGTGGCAGAAAGACTTTAATTGTGGCGTTATATACAGGGTTAAGTAAACCACCCAATTTGGATGTGTTTTTAGATGATTTTTAAGTATGTTAGATTGTTCGCTAATAATTGATTTCTACATGGATAGAGAGAGACGGAAAAAGAAGTTTTAAAGAAACCGACTTTTATAAATATCTAGTTGGTAAGTGTCTTCTAACGCTGCTCATATCAAAAGGAATTCGAGAACACACTAGGGTTGTTCGCCGTAAAAAAAAACTTGCGAAAATTTCGCATTTTCATCTTCCGTATTTTAAGTTGCTATTGCGGAATTTGTTCTTGCGCAAATTCACCTTCCGTAATGCGTTATACGAAAAAAATAAATAATAATTATTCCGTAATAACTCTTTACGAAAAGAAACTTGCGAGACAAATCATTTCGAAAGAATACTTGCGAAACAGTTCCTTACGAAAGGAGCGTTTCGGAATGTGCGCTTACGGAATAGACTCGAAAGCATTCATTAAACTGTTATACACAAAAATATTATTATTTATTATCTAAATAATGTTGTTAAATGATTCTTCAATAGTTTTTACATATATATCTGTGTATATTATATATATATATATATATATATATATATATATATATATATATATATATATATATATATATATATACATGTATATATATATATATATATATGTATATATATATATATATATATATATATATATATATATATGTATATATATATATATATATATATATATATATATATATATATGTGTGTGTGTATATATATATATATATATATATATATATATATATATATATATATATATATATATATATATATATATATATATATGTATATATACATACAGTGACCTAGAAGGATTAAGAACGTTAGGACGGGGTGGCGGTGCTGAAACAGAATATAAGGGGGCCTGACGCAGCTAAAAATTTTAAATTTTAGCTGCGTTAGGCCCACTTATAATCTATTATTAAATATATTAAATGTATTATAATAATTAGTATTTTAGTTATCTAGTTAATTATACGTATTTGATTCATAAAACGTAATTAAGTATTTAAAATTAGCCGCGTTTCGTAAGTGTTTTTCTGTTAAGAACCGTTTCGCGAGTTGCGGTGCGAATGAATTTCGTTTCGAAAGAAATTAGGTTTTTTATCATTATTTCAAAAAATAAAACCTTAAAATGTTCATATGTTGCAATACTGAAAATAAAATTTGATTATAAACATTTTGGTATACAAAAATTCTATTTTTTACAATTATATCCGTTTGACCAACAAAATTTTGTTATAGACTTCAAAAGGTCGTTTAGCGAAAGAGCTCGTTCCGCAAGTGCGGCTTCCGTAAGCGCTACTTTCGTATGTAGCAAAATAGTTTTATTTCGAAATTCAACTTGCGAACGGCGACATTTCGTAAGTAGCATTTGCGAAATGAACATCGGCGGTTTTTTTTGTTTCGTAAAATTCGGTACGAAAAAAAAAATTTTCTGAATCTCAATATCCTTTCGCAAGAATTTTATTTTTCCGGAATTGTACAAAATATTCCGGTTGACAACTCTAGAACACACTCCATAAGTTTATTCAGGGTATTTTAAAAAACGCACCAGCATCACGAAAGTCAATAAAAATATAACCATGTTCTCTTTTTTGTGGCTGCCGTGAATTAAATTTCTATAACAAATTATGTCACTTTCTTCAGGTGATTGCATCACACCTTTTTATATTCTGTCACTACCTTCCAGTCTCCTTCCAATACAGTATTATAATACAAATTTATGATGTTATCTAATTTTCCTTTTTTCAATAGTTCATTAAAAGCCTAAACAAGAAATAAATTATTTATGAATACATTAAACCTAATCTAAAGCTAATCCAAAATCCTATAGAAAGCCACGTTTTCGGTGACAATTTGTTCTACTTATATTAAACCTTCCATTGTTTTTCTCTTACAATTACAATATTTTCGATAATGATAATCTTAATTTAAATGTGTTGATATATTTTTTTCAATTCTTTTGAAATAATTATTTATTTTGAAGAATTACATTTCATTTTTTGTTGACATATTTGAGGTTATTTGTAAAGTATAAATTGGTGGGGAATTTTTTGAAAAGTAGTGTTTTTAATGAGTAAAAAAAGATTTTAAATTGCTACGTGCTGTTTGTACAAATTAATGTGTATTATTAAATAAATCATCATTAACAAGCAAATGTTTTTTTAGAAAAACTAAAAACAATAAAAAATTAAAACTCATACTGAAAAATTAACTTACCCAAAAGTAGCTAAAGTTGTTGAACCAAATATCTATGTTAAATTTTATATCAATATTGCTAAAATTACAAACTGCAGCCAAGAGACCATATGTAAGTTCCATAAAATTTAACCCTTACATTAACAAATGTTTTAAAAGTGAAAACATCAGGACTCATTACTTAGGACATAGACTTAGTTAGGACTCGAATCTTCAATATTCGTTTTTCCCATAGTATATTTACAGTAACATTGATGAAGATGTGATACAATGATTAATTTGTATATCTGATCAGATGAAAGTCAGTGGTGCAAGCACTCTCAAATAAGTTTTGTAAATTCTATGCTTGCACATAAATTAAGAATTTTATTTATTGATTTTTACTAAATTTTATTAAAAAAGAATATAAGCACTAATAAGCATTTGAATTTAACTATTTGATCACAAGATACTGATCACAAGATAATTTAACTATTTGATCAAAAGATAGGACAAATGAAAATTATTTGCGAAATTGTCAGTCAAAGCCTTTTCATTATTAGTCTGACAGTTTCTTTCAAAGTAACACTTCCTTGAAGATCAAGATATTGTCTATGAAAGTAATGTATAACTTAAAATTTACAGAATAAATAATTTAAATTTGTCACAAGAACAAAAAACGTACTGATTGCAAATTGTCCAACACTGACTGTTGCAATTTATTTTCAAAACTTTTCATCTGTTCAAACGCTTGCAATATTTTTCAAATTACATTTTCAGGCGATTTGGATTAACTGTTGCAAGTTGTAAATCAAGGTGCTTTAAATCAGCATTTTGTTATTGCGAAATACGATGAATTTGATTCTTTATGTTATTATTCTGTTTTTTGGCTTCCATCAGAAACTCAACTATATTATCTAAATCACACTTTGTTTTCCAGTTTGAATTAAATCACATCTAAGTTAAAAGTTTGAATGCATCTTTTTTGTACATTTCTACATTTCATTCTGCGCTCAATTTTCAACATACTTATCTTTACCATTTTAATAATTAAATAATAAATTTAAGTATGTTGATCAAACCAGAATGCAAACCTAATCAAAATTGCCTACAATATTTGTATACAAGTTGTGTTATAACTTTATTACATAATTTATTACATAATTTTAACTTTATTACATAATTTATTACATAATTTTAACTTTATTACATAATTTATTACATAATTTTAACTTTATTACATAATTTATTACATAGTTTTAACTTTATTACATAATTTATTACATAATCTTAACTTTATTACATAATTTATTACATAATTTTAACTTTATTACATAATTTATTACATAATTTTAACTTTATTACATAATTTATTACATAATTTTAACTTTATTACATAATTTATTACATAATTTTAACTTTATTACATAATTTATTACATAATTTTAACTTTATTACATAATTTATTACATAATTTTAACTTTATTACATAATTTATTACATAATTTTAACTTTATTACATAATTTATTACATAGTTTTAACTTTATTACATAATTTATTACATAATCTTAACTTTATTACATAATTTATTACATAATTTTAACTTTATTACATAATTTATTACATAATTTTAACTTTATTACATAATTTATTACATAATTTTAACTTTATTACATAATTTATTACATAATTTTAACTTTATTACATAATTTATTACATAATTTTAACTTTATTACATAATTTATTACATAATTTTAACTTTATTACATAATTTATTACATAATTTTAACTTTATTACATAGTTTTTATTAAATTTTTTGACTTAATATATTTTATTTTAATGACATGCCAGAAATTGCTTGTTCATTGTGTAGCTAGTAGCTGTTTTCAATGGTTTTACATAATGTCATGAAACTCGAGACAAAGTTCCCATCATTCTACTTGATAAAATAAGATCTTGTGACTCTTTGATTTTGATTCGAATCTAATTGGTCTGTTGTCATTTCTTTACGCAATAGAGAAGTTATATCACATTACATTTGTTTCTGCAAATATGACCTATTAACTGAAAAAGACTTTGCCAATATTCCTTGTCAAGCAAAGTTGGATTGTAAAAAATTGGAATGCATAGATGAATGTTGCATTACTTAATTAACAACAGACAGAGATCTTGAAGTATTAGAAGGTTATTTATGCTGTCCCTTTTATATCCCTTTTCACTGTCGGACGTAGCTGCATCTACTCAGATATAATCTCAGTTTTCTTGGACATTTTTCTTACAGTTTCATAATTATCCTAAAATAATATACACTATACTGTCTTATTTTCAAAAGAAACTTAGTTTTCTCATTTCTATTCATTTTGTTGTACAAAAACATTATATAGACACTAACAATATTCCTTATTATGTTAATAGTTAACATCGTATTCATTTATTATTTATATATCAGAAAAAGCAGTAATAAAGAATGTCTTTTGGATATAAATTCCTAATGTAAATACATTCAAATATTTAAATCATTTTGAAAATACAATTTTATATTTTAATGCAAGAATATTTCACGAAGGTTTTTGTTCTCAATATAGTATGTATCTTTTTATGATCCCCGATAAATACCATTGTTAACTTAATAAACAGCTTTGAAAAATAACAATCTGAAACAACAACAAAATTAAAGTATGAACACAGTAGAGTGCAAATAAAGTTATAAGGTCAAATAAATTTGAATTTACGAGGAAAAAATTAGCCGCTAAATCTTATATTATGTAGTATAATATACAATTGACATTTGTCCGGGTAGTCTGTTACAGTAACTTTTCCCTAAAATGTCATTATCTTCAATAGTATTTGACATTACCACAACAGATAGCAGGCTTGTTTTAAAGAGTTTCATTTACTCATTTTACGTCCGAGTTTTGTAAGTTTGTGTTTAAAAATTCATTTATTGTTTTACTAAAAAGTTAACAAAAGAAACTTTAAAAAAAAAGAAAAAAATCAATAAAAAAAAATGTATATATTAAAATTTAAGCCAAAAAAACATTCCATAACATTTTTGCATAGTAACATTTCTGCATTTTTTGTAGTCAATATTTTAATTAAACTAATTTGAATTAGTTAAGTTGATTGTGATAGTTCAAAAAACATTACATTGATTTTATTTATAAAAAATTAATTTTATTCATAAATACCATTACGCTTATGCATTACAGATTTTTTATTGATATCCAGGCATGAGATAGGTGTCAACATAGAACAATTAACTAAGTAACAAAGTAAAATAAATGATTAAAATGGCAGAGAAAGTATACTAGCAATAAATTCTAAGACACTTTACAGTAAACTGCAATCAATCTGTTCCTGCCATTCAAAGCTACTTGATGGTTTTTTAATATTACGAATTGTGCTGATTTAGGTGTCAAAGTACAATATGTTCAGCGTAAGCCATGAAAATGCCACTGCATTCACTTTTTTCCCATTACTTACATAAAAAACAACCAGTGCATACTAAAAAAATCCTAAAATCTACTTAGTGTACTTACAGTAATTGGTACTTCACCAACAATTAAAAATCTAAACAAGCATAAAAATATTACCAAAAATCAATAAACAATGTGATAATACATAATGATAATAAACAATATGATAATAAAACCTCTTGCAAAATACTAGTTAAAAATTGTACAGGTGGCATATATCCAGCATAACAGCCAATTTTACTAACCTACATTAAAAAAATCAGATAAATGTTTATATATGTTAGATACACATTCTGTAAGTTCTTATAAATATAATAATATATCTTATGATAATATATCTTATAATAATATATCGTATAATAATATAAATTATCCGTAATCAAATATTTTATCACTCCTTAACAAGCAATAGAGTAAGAAAAGGAATTGCAGCTATGGAATTTTTTCCACTAGACAAACATACTGTGTTCTTTTTGCGGTATGCAGTATTTTTTATTTGTTGACACCAAAGGTTTTCTATTATAACGTCTTTCCTCAAAACCCTTTTCAACCTATTGTAAAATAAACGATGATTTAGGAACAAACTTTTTCAAAGAACCGATCTTTTTTTCGAATGGAAAGGTGGACAACTCATTCAGTAGACCAAAGTTCTTTACATCATCAGGCAAATGAATCAAACCATGAACAATGTCTACAACCATGCCTGCATCATATAAAACCTTCATACTTTCTACAGATACCACGAGAAACTGTTTTTCATAAACTAAATACTTTCGACAATACTTTGGAGATGCAAGAATAGTAATTGCTACAGACAAAAAATGGAACTTTTTGTACAAATTTTCAGGTAAAACACCACGTAATACAATAAGACTAGTAAAAAAAAGGAATTGTCTGAGCACTAACACTTTTACGAATCTTTAATCAACAGAGTAAAAGTCTGCGAACTACTCCTAAGCTTACAAAATGCAAGTAATCACAGGGAAAATCTGATATTATGCTGATAGGTAATAATCAAAGTGGTGAAAACGCTAATTGATGAAATTCATATACTGGCTTGTCAATGGTACTTTTAAATCCTGAAATGTTAACTTTCCGTTCCATTATCCTTCAAGTTTGCATTTATCACAGCTTTACATTTGTTCATGGTTCGGGCAGGGGTATCACATACAAAACTGTACAAGTTAGTCAGTCATGGTATGTTAAGTGCAGGTGTACATCAACTTCATGATGTACACCTTCAATTAACATACCATGACTGACTAACTTGTTACACTCTATTACAAAATATTCAAAAAAATTATTTACACTCACTGGCTTGCTATTGCCACAGTACGCACCTACAACAGAAGGCTTCCTTTTTTCAAATTGACTTAAAATGCATTAAAATAGGTTACAAACAGAAAATTATTAGCTTTGTTTGTTTTTTTTGGTTTTTCTCGCAATACTGTTTATGGATTGACCTTATTGAAAAATCTTTCATTAAAATACTTATTTAAATTTTATGATTTTCAAAGATGGAAAAATGTTTATGTTTGGGACTCTTAGTCAATGTGGTAATTCTTGTAAAGGCTCCTTTGTCTCTAGCTATAGTATGTAAAGATGGATTGTGTCATTTTAGTAGCCTTATATAATAATTTATAAACAGTTTCGCAACAAAAATTAGAAAATCAACTTTGTAGTGACATTTGTTATGTTCAAGTAAAGTTCTAACACAACTTAGCAACTACGTTACTACAATATACCACGTAAGTAAGGTAAGAAAGTAAATACTGAACTATGATTTTTTTTACTGTGAATGCATTAAAAAGCGATGACCATTAAGCAACCATCAACACATGAAACAAATTTTCAAGCATTATATTTACAAAGATATTTTATTTTTGTTAAATAATATACCATTAATTGACGCAGAATGTCAAACAAATAGATAACCAAAATCTATCCATGATTTATATGAGTCTAGATAGCAAAACCATATTGTTAAAGACTCTTTATTCCTTATAAAATGTTCCAGCTATGTCTTCACTAATATAGTCTTTAACTTTTTGTGACTAAAATCTTTAACTTTTTATGACTGGAGTAGTAGTTTACACTACAGATATAGGAAAACCTTTCCAGCCCATCTGGTTGTTTACCTCTGTTCAAAGATAGATTTTTTCTTGCTTATTCTTACTCTATCACCAATTGAAAACTTTGGTTTTGGTTTATTTCTGCTATCTAAAACTTTTGTTGGTACAAATTTATCTACACTGTACTTTTATTCTTCTTGAAGCAGACTTCAAGAGGAGTCATTTTAATCGAAGAATGAAGTATTATTATTGTAAAATACTAGTTTTATATTCTTTGAGTTGCTCATCCAAAACGTTTATATATACTCATGAGATGAGTTAGTGTTAAAGTACTTCCACATTTTTTATTTCATCCCACGGTTCCATTGTTTTACTACATCAGAGTAAATCTCAACAATATTTTGTACATCACTACAATACAACTCTTTACTTTAATCAACCCAAGTTTTACATTTCTTTTGTTGAATAAAGTATTAACTGCTTTTGCTAAAATCTTACCAGTTTTATCATTTAGAGGGATTAACTAGCCATATCTTTAAAATATATAATCCTTCACCAGATCCTTCAGATAAATATAGCGGGTCTCTACATTTTTCTGTGTTTTTTTTTTTTTTTTCAATTTTTTTGAATATATGTTCATTCCCATTCCAAACATCATTGTTCAAATGATTCTTTTCACAATACACTTATCTAATTTTTTTTAACAAAAGACTATCAATATTATCCATTCCTTCCAACATTTGTTTATTACATGCATCATTGCAAATGGATGTATTTTTATTTAGTAAACAACATACATCATAATAATATGTAGCATAGTTAACTCAATTTATAGGTTTGCTCCCTTCTTTTGGTGTAAGATCCTAAATCATTCTTTCATCTAGTTTTGTACCAATATGACCGGGTATATGGATTTCAAAAGGTAGCTTTTTAATGATAGAGTTTAATATTGATCTACCTTTAGCCTTTAAAGAAATAAGTCATTTAAGTCATTTGATGATCATCAGTCGCATACTTAAATCTCCTTTACAAAAAGAAAAATAATAAATTATTCCAAATAATGATTTTATCTTTCAAAAGGAAAGATAATTTCATTATTTGGAATAAAAAGTTTCTTGTATGGAAAATTCTGAAAATTTATGACTAATATGGCCAAATACTACTGCGGGGGTAATTCTTTTCTAACTTTTTTCATTTTAGTCTCATTTTTTTGTTTTCCCAATAATTAACATAGGAATTAACGAGAAAAGTTGAACTTCGAACAAAAGTTGTTTTCACTCCACCCCAATATACATATCTATGTTATTTATGTTCAAAAATATATCCTTTGATTAGCTTTTTTTTGCATCCATTTCTTATTTTTCTTTAGAAATGTCAATCTTTAAATCAATTTCTGTTGAAAATGTATTTTATACATAAATATGTAACAATTGTTAGCGCTTCGCGCCATGGATCCTTCGAATCTCGCTCTGATAGAGCCTAAGTGTGCAGCACTACAGGTTGAGCAAAGTTTGTGTGCTTTAACGATATATGTTTTTCGTTGATCACTAAATCACGGTTCATACTTTTGTAACAATTAATCTTACGTTATATATTTCTACAACATCTTCAGGTAAATTATCAAGAAAAAAAAAATCAAGTTTATCTAACCAAAAAACACCACCCAATACTTTTTCAGTCATTCTAAAAAAGTTTAAAGTGTTATTGTGAAAATTATTTATTCTATTAATTTTATGTTCATTTTGAAGTTCATCATTTAATCTTGTCATAGACTCTTTTATTTATTAGAATATATTGTAATATAGTTAATCATCTCATCTAAACATACAATTTTATCTTCAGTGATTAATAGTGATCGACCGGAATTCGGTTCGGATCGGGTTTCCGGCCAAAATTACTGCCGGAACCGAGATTCCGGTTCTGGTTCTGGGTATATTTAAGATTTCAGTTCCGGCCGGATTTCCGGTTCAAATGCTACTGAAAATATATATTATAAAGCTTTATTTAGCATAATACAGTTATTATCATTTTGATAAAAATGATTAAAAAATTTTTAAAATTAGTAGTTAAGCTTGAGAATTAATGTAAATAAAACTTGGCTTTGTTTGAAACTAATTAATTTTCTTGTTAAAATAAATTTTAAATTAATATTCATATCTTGTAATGTTTTTATAGCTATTATTTGAGCTGAACTTATACCATTCTGATTCTTACCATCTCATTTTCTTAAACATATTATCATGACCCAAATGGACAATTTTGAACCTCCTAAAGATCAATATGCTCCTGCAGGTCAAAGTCTGACGACAACGAAAAAAAATTCCATCTTTTTCGCACATTGTAAATATTATTGCGCAATCTCGAACAGGGCAAAATGATTAATGTGCATTTTGACAATCCAAAAAATCAATTAAGTGTTAAATGATTTTTTGCATTGTGTAATTGCTTCTCTACGCCTTGGGTTTCAGAAAAACTAAAAAAAAAAAAAATAAAATTTTAATTATTTTTACTACATTAATTTTTGTTTAAATTAGAACTAACTTTTTCAAAATATATTTCTTATTTTCGGTTCCGGTTTCTGTTCCTGCTCCGGTTAGGATTTATTTTCGGTTCCGGTTCCGGTTAGGTATATTAATAATCTGTTTCCGGTTTTGACAAAACACAGAGTTGCGGAGTTAAGTACCACGTATGGCGTCCCATGCTGAGAAGCAAAGCATTTCCAATATTCTTACTAACTTTTCTCACTGCATAGGCTGTCTGGATAGCTTTCAAATCATTGTAGGGAGCCAGAAATCCTAAAAATCTTTTTAAAAACCATGGAACATAGCAAATTGCAATGAACAAATTTGCATCCTTCAACTGCAGCACTTTTTTTTCTGTCAAGATATTACTGATATCTTTAGTCATATAAAGAGTCAGGATGTAGATCGCATCTGCTAAAAACCTTGCCTCATGGCAGGCGCCAGGTTGATGGAACTTAAAATCTTGTACTTCCACTCCAAGGAAGAAGGAGGCAAGCTTATACAAACTATACCATAATCATTCCTTGAAAACACTATATCAGTAGTTGCATTAGTCAAAAATGTCTTAGCTTCCTCTGCAACAGTGCGAAGAACAGAGCCAATCTTCAGATCATCTCTTTGCCAGTCCATTTCACATAAATTTTTTACTTCATTCACTTTCTCACAGATTTCAGGCCACTTGTTCTTTAGCTTGACATAAAGAGCTCTTCTTGGACCTTTAGTTTTCTCACCAGTAAGGGCAGCCATATAGTGAGATACATGTACTTCATATATGTGTCTCCTACACATTATCCACAAAATTGGTAATTTCAAAATATCTGTAAGAATTTGGACTGCTCCATTTACTCCGCCTGTATTGCTTGCAGTTGTATCACAGTATATACCAATGATCTGCTCTGTACATCCGTAATATTCTAAAAGATTGTGCACTTGTTCTGCTTGGTCAACTCCCTTTGAAGAGGGACATTGAACAACACCTAAAAGATGGTCTTCCATGGTATCGTCATCCGGGGAACTCACTGAGACTGCAAGTCGCTCAATTTTTTGGATAATGTTAAGCCCAGTGGTAATTTGTTCCAACAGTTTGGTATCAAAATGAAGAATAAGCCGTCGGCCTTTAAGATGATTAGATATTGAAATCCACTCCGCGTCTCCTTCAAGTTCTACATATTTGAACTTTTTTCTATAAAGTGTGCTTCTTGAAAGCGGTATATCATTAATTTCTATAACTCCAGCTTTAAATACTTCACTTAAAATTGCCAGATGAGGTCGTACACCAACATTGAACCTTGTTGCTGGAACAGCAGTACATTCAATGAGCTTTTCAACATTCACTGCTAGATTTATCGTATCTCCAGAATTGTACCTAGGTATCATTTTACAATATTTTTCTACCTATTTATAATTATATACTTTTCAATAAAACAGCTTTAGCTTGTAAAAATTACAACTATGTTATTAAAATAATACTATACCTGCGTTTCCGACCGTTACCCAGGAAATCATCTTCCTCGCTGATTTCACAGTCCTCGTTTGACTTTTCTTCCTCACTGTTGAATTGAATCTCTTCTGTCATGGAGTCATGTGACAACGAAACATCATTGATATCTTCTAAGTTTTTCTGTCTCTCTAATTCTTTCTCTCTCAACTTATCTAGCTTGTTCTTTCTCCTGTTTGCATCCAGTACTCTTCTACTGTAGTCTTCATCGACTTTTGTTTCCATATATTCTTTCCTATGTAACTTCTGGTCTTCATAAAAACTAAGAAATATTTAAATCTATAAAGCCATTTATAAATAAATTAATAATTGTTCTAGTTTTTCTTGGAAGATGACCAAACCATGTAAAGAGTTAAACGTAAATATTTTAAAGGAAATAATATGCTATTACTTAAGTTACTTTTAATTGGAAAAAAAATCTCACTACTAAAAAAAGTGTTATTTAATGAACTTACTTTATATCTTCAAGCTTGGCATCATCTGTTCTCAATCTATCAGCAAAAATATCTTTTTTAAAACTCTTAGTCGAGATGTCAAAAAGCTGATAGGATTCTGTGAGAAAATCTTTCTCTAACTTTGATTGCTTATCAAGACTGCTGTTCCAGTTTAGAGAAGATAATTTAATCAATTTCTTGTATTTTAAATTAAGTTTAATGATTTTAGTCTTTATATTGTACCCACAAATCACAAATTTCTTGCCAAACCCAGCATTATCCCAAATTTTTTTAATCCTAGATACCAAGCAAGAACTATCAGGATTTGTACAAACACCATTTTCACAAACAAGATCCTTGGATTTCGATTTCAATTTGCAACCAACATTAGTAGAAGTGGGTTTGTATTTAACTTGTGACTCGCGAAGGATAAATTGATAGTATCTAAGAATATCACCATTAGATGGAAGCTGTCTTTGAGGTAACTCCCTCAGTGGGTACTTCAATAGGTAAATATACCTCAACCTTTCTGTATTTTTCCGTTTTATCTTATTCTGTTCAATCATCTTCTTTTTTTTAGCTGTTCTACCCATTTTTATATGAATTTCGAAATAATCAGTTTTTTAACTAAATTTATACTAAATGTTACACTTGCATCAAAAATCTATGAAGTCGTTATTCCCTCTCGTATAATATTTTATCTAAGTTTACCGTTACGGCTTTTATAACCGTTTACACGAGAATTTCTTCGTGCACAAATAATTCCATTTAGAAATTTTTTCCTTCAAAAAAAGTTTCTAAATGGAGTTATTTGTGAACCAATCCATGGGGAATTATACGAACTAATAATATTGTCCAGAGGGAAAAATATCAATCTCTAACAATGTTCATAGGGAATGATCCTATTCTTTAATAATATTCTATGGGAATTATTTGGGTACTAATTATTACATCATATTAAAACATATTGAAATACTAGATAGCGCTGTTTTTTAGTAAATACACATAAGTGTACAAAACCGTAAAACTCAGAATTTACATCTATCACTTCTAATCATTAAAAAATTAAAAAAAAGATTTTGGTAGCTATTTAGGACGTATAGAATGGGGATCAGTTGAGAGCACATTGAAATTTTAAAAACAGTGTGTTTTTGGGACACCCTAATAACTATATATATATAACTATATATTCAATACAGCTGATATTCTTAATCCTAGAAAGTTATCATCAGAAAATAAAAGTCTTGTCATATATCATAAAATGTAATTAGAGGAACAAAATAAGTGTTGGGGTCATTATCCTCGTGGAAGACATAGAAACATGCTTTTTATCTACGTCACTATGTTTTCTTGCACAAAATTATTTGAAACTTCCAAGACTTTCGATAGGTAAGAATGCAAATTTTATTTGCCTCTTTTTACTTGATGCAATAAATTTAAACTAAATCTTCTTATGATTATGTTAGACAATACATATCAATCAAAAAGCAATATAGATCATGTTTATAAAGTAGCAAATGAAAAGCAGATGTAGATTTGATATTTTTTACTTTCTAAAATTTTGTTTTTCTGAGCAGAGTTAGCTCCAAAGGATTCTTGCGCAAAGCGGTAGATCTGAAGGATCAAGTGTGTTTTAAAAAACTTTTTCATACAAAACTGAAAAGTTTTAAACTATTGGAAGTATTTGGAGAAAAAAAAACTTATAAATGATGAATTCGTATCAGACAAAACTATTTGCATACAAAAGTATGCAAATAGTATTGTCTGATAACAAGATACAATTCAGTACTAGATTTAATCATCTATTAAAACTAGAGCAGAATGAAAAGTATAAATCTGTATTGATTAACAAAGAAACGAATTACTCATTTCCAAACAATCACTCTGCAAATAACAACTTTAAGCATTTTTTCAACTTGTAAAATATCATGGTTTTCATACCAGAAGGTAGTTATGAGTTGCAATCTATTGGTAGTGTAGCAGAAAATAAATGGAGGAATGATGGATAATAATTATCAATTTAATAGAAAAAACAAATGGAAACAACTTTTTAAATAACAATTAAAAAAAAATTTAAATTACAAAATTGAGAATAGTTATTTGAAAACTCACGAAAAAATAAACAATAATATTACCGATATAAAATTTATCAACTTTCTAATTTAAAACAATTACCAATTTATAAATGTTTATAGCTAAAACGGGCTGAAAATTTTGACGTTACAATGCGTCTATTTTGTTTGCAATTGTTTTACAACCTGTTGCTGAGAAAAGCTTTTCTTCATTTGGGAAATAAATCATTTCAGATGCAATCCTTTCAAGGATTTTATCATTAAATGAAATTCTACGCCTAGCAAATTCTGCTTTCGCACATTTTTTTATGTGTTTACGTTCCAGAGGTAGAAATGGTATGTAATGGTCTATTGATCCTGATGCGAAAATATCATTTTCTTTCAAACCACCATGCATGTTATATACAGCGACGGATAAAAATTTAAAGTCTTCATATTTAATATCTTCTCTGGGTTTACCCTCTTTATAAAGTTGTAAAACAAACTCGTTTATCTTATCACCACCAGCGTTACTCAGTAAAACGAAAATACTCTTGCGAAAATCTATACCTTTGATTAAAGAATGATGATCTAAATAGGGCTTTAAAACATTTAAAAGCCCCTTAGGCATTTTATCTACTTCATCAAATATGAATAATGAGCGTTCACAATTCTTCGCAGATGTCTCAATAAATTCTTGTAATTCAACTTCATATTCCTTCAACTTACTACTAAATCGATAATGTAATGATGAAACCTTTTTATGAACACATTTACTTTTTGGTCCCTTTTTGAACATATGTTTTGCAATAATATCAGAAACAAAACTTTTACCAGTCCCCGTCCATCCATGAAAAGACAAAGCTAATGGTTTTTTTGGATCTTTGTTTAAGATGAAAGATGGAACAGCTTTCCCAACAATTTGATTGACTATATGCTGCCCAAATAGCTCTTCTTCGAAACTGTTTTTAACAAGTTTGACATTTTCTCTCGAATACTTTTCATCGAAACATTCGTGAAAATAACAGTATGCTTTGAAAAAAGTTAATGACTTTATTTAATTATTGCATTTATATCATTTCGCAAAAACTCTAAAATAGTTCACAGTTAATTCATAATCTATATTTATATAATCTTCAATTAGCAAAAATGAATTCATACTGAATTTGGAGACAACTCCTGTCATATTCAACAAAATGATTATGAAAAATTTTCAACAAATCGAATAATTTAATTTAAAGAGAAAGAAAGAAGATGAAACTAAATAACAATAATAACAAAAAAACATATTACATTATTGGAAATAAATTTACAGTTATTCAAATTTTTGTAACTTTTTAATTAGTTAAACTGGAGTTTTAAGTTAATTAGAATGTAATGAAATTCTTTTAGTTGTTGCTTATTAAATTTGAAAATAAACTTTATAACTGTCTACTGAGCTTGATTAATAACTGTCTACTGAGCTTGATGAATAGCTGTCTACTGAGCTTGATTAATAACTGTCTACTGAGCTTGATTTAACTTATTAGCATAACAATCTTTTTACCGGAAAAACTGCGAACCCTTGGTTTATGAAGCCTCTTAAGTTTTTAAAACAAATTAGTAAACAGTGCCACAAAGTTCATCACCGTTTTTGGGCAAATTGTTTGATGTTGTATAAGTCTGATATTGTGTAGTTTTAAAAAATCATGTTCTGTTTGTTTTCAACCGTTTATTTTAATGCTTAGTTTTAAGTGGTTAACTCTCATTTTAATTGAAATTTCAGAACATCTTAATTATAAAACGAAAGTATGCTTAGCATTTTGGACATAATTATCATGAAAAAATTAGGTTAACGCTATTTACCCAAAAAAGGTTAGTTCAAGTGAAATTATGAAAATGTACACTGAATGATATTCACGAAGCTTAATTCTTTGAACATTCTAAAAGAATGTTATTTAACTTTTAAAATGAATTTGATAATGGATATAGAATTTCTCAACTGAAGTTAATCGATTTTTTTTTTTTTTTTACATTTTATGCAATTTTGGCATGAAATATTCTCAGCAATGAAAGTTGATTAGTTAGCAACCTAAAAAATTAAATAAAAAAGGTTTTGTCAATAACATAAAAAAAAAGTGTTAAGCAATCATACAAAAGTTAAATGAGATACCTAAAAAATAAATATGGACCATACATTTGCGGCAACTGTTACGCTGCCCATTAGAATGATGGAGCAGTATTTGCGATGATATTGTCCAAAATATACCTTTAAGAAATCTTTACCTTTAAGAAAAATTTCAAATTCCTTAGTTTTAACATATAGCACTCGATACCGGAAGTAATTAAAGATAAGCAACGAGATAGATTAAACCGCTGGCGAGATTTTGTGATTTATTGTATGTTTTTTTAAAATTCAATTTTAGATTTTGTGCACATGACATTGATTATGACACTTATGTTTTCATACTATCGTATATCATTAAAAACTTCTTAATCATCCGTCTTTGCCTTTAGGTCTGATCTTAAATGGGTCCACCAACAGTGCCATGACTAAATTTTAAATAAAACTGTTAACAGGAATTGAAGAAAATAAGCAGAATCAGAAAATACACACAAGAGTGCTTCATTGTATTAGAAGACAGCATGGTACAGTTAATAGTGGAAAAGCTATCAACAAGTTTTCTGTAGGCCTAACTCTGCCTTTCACAAAGTTTAACAATCCGAACACAGCTAAAGAAATACTAAAGGATAAAGTCAACAAAGATACCATGGTATGTTACATTTTTTATAAAATGCTCATTAGTGTTCCAATACACATTTTATTGTAATATTTTGTTGCTCATATCAAACATGTTGTTCATAAGCAATTTTAATATCAGAAAACATTGTAAATGTGAATGTTATTATCAGCAACGTAGTTGATTAGTCTAATTGTTTTTGTTTTGTTTTGTTTTCAAATTGCTTGTAGATTAATGTGCTTCTTGACGATGGAAGCAGCGATCTTTCAGATTTTGTGAAATGTAACATGAAATTATTATTTGATCCAGGTTAAGTTAGAAACTATAACCTCACTGGAATGTCTACAAAAAGAAAACATGGTTTTAGTGATTGGTTTAATGATTGGTCAAAATAGGAGCAGAAACAATAGAAAAACTCTGCAATTTGTAGCGTCTGCAACAATGAGCATGTACAGCTGCCTCTTGATTTCACTACAGTCGGCAGTAAATTGTGTTCAAACAATTTTTTAGTTATTTAAGTGTATGCTAATGATTTTTTGTTTCTTACATAATGATGTTTCCTGGCCCAGATGGTCTTGTAATATTAGTTTTGGTGGCTTACTTGGCTCTTGTTTTTTACAGCCATTAGTTTAGCATATAAATTTTTAGTTTAAACATTTGTTTACATGAACTGCATATTGCTTGCACAGCCTTGAGGTGTTGCTGATTTTTTCATGATATCGACTTTTTGAATTTAATTTTGATTACAGCATGTGATTTTTGTACATTTAGTTTATTATCTAATACTTGCATTTAAAATTGTTGATTTTTACAAAGTTGTTTAAAATCACTTTGTTTGCTATAATTTTAAAATAGCAGACTAACATTTAGACTACTGATTTTGCTGTTATAACTGTACCAGTACATATTGTTCCAGTTTTGTATAAGATTATATGACAACTGACCGATATAAAATAAAATCATTTCTATTAAAACTGTGAGTAATTTTTTAATCCTCAGCTTTTAAAAAAAAGCAGAAAAAAAATAATTAAAGATTGGCAGAAATGTAAACTGGAACCCAATTGGGAAATTTGATTTGTTGATATTTGGGTCCCGAAAAAAAATCGCATAAAGAGAAATTGAATAAGATCTCTGAAGTAACCATTAGATAAAAACCTCTGGAATCCTAAATGGTTCATCGTTGTAATAATAGAACATAAGTCTGTATCATTTCTCAGCAAAACATTTTACCCTAACTGCCATGTGCTAGTTTATTTGTGGCTTATTAGCTGCAGATAAGTTTTTTCACGGAGTTTTGAAGACCTACTACTTATTTTTTCAATTTAGTACCATTTTGTTTAATTTCACTTTTGACTAATGTATAATCTATAATCTATAATATAATTGCTACAGAAATGTTTAACGTTTAACGTTTAACGTCGTTTCGTCATTAGTTACTAGGCTTTGAAAGAACGCGTTCTTTAAATGCACGCGGTCATTGAAGGAAGATATCTTAACCGAGTGAAAAGCTTTTTCCTTTTGGAACTTAATTATTAGCTTAGATATATTACATAAAGAACAGAGTGGCCAGCCAACTGGAAATCAGGGCAATCAGGGAAAAGTCAGGGAAAAGCATTTTAGTCAGTGAAATCAGGGAAAAGTCAGGGGTTTTTACTTTTTTTGTTAAAAGTCAGGGAAAATTAAATTTAAAAATAAATGAGTAGCCTCCTTGACTGAAATGGCCCCCTTGGCCTTGAAGAGGTGAATAATACAAGGAAAGAAAAATTTAATTTATTTTAATATTTTTTTTGTTATTGTAGTTACAACCCTCTTAAATTCTGATAAAAATAGTAAATATGATTGCTATTATATTATTATCTAAAGTTTGAAACTTATTTTTAAAATAAATTTCTTTTATATTCAATTTATTTAACTGTGTGCTTCTATATGAGTTAAATATATTATATCTATATAATATATTTTATAACTGTATGTTTATGTAGTGTAGATTTTTTCCAGGTAAATAGTTAAAAAATAATAACAATAATGTCTAAACTAACTTATTTTGACAATGACTGGATCAATCATGAATTCCATCCATCATGGGGTTGGCTAAAGAGAACCAATGATAAAACAAAGGCTTAGTGTATGAAAAAGGTGTAGTGTATGTGAAAAACATTTTCTTTAAGTAATGTGGGTATAATGGCAGTTAGAAGACATGAAAAAAGTGGCAAGCATTTAAAAAATATATCTTTAAAAAGTCAACCAAAAGTACTAGATTATTTTAACAGTAAAATGTCACAGAAAAATACAGCATCAAAAGCATCTGCTTCATCAATTTCATTAGTTACTGATTCATTTCTAAAATCTTCTCAACTAGCTTCTGGAAATTTTCTAAAATTTAGTATCCCAATAGATTTTTACTTGCGGAATCCAAGAAGAGCACTCTCAAGACTTGATTGTCTCAGGAAACGCCTCGTTTATCCAATTTTGTTCAAAATTATTGACTTGTAAAATCATGATTTTTGGAGGTAAAATGAAGGCTGTGGTCCAAAATCCTGAATAAAAAGTTTAGTTGTATATTATTATTTTATCTTAGGTCTACTGAAAAAAATTAGATTCATGAATTGTCTCTCTAATACTTGATCAAAATTTGCGTTTAAAAATTGTGTCTTTACAGAAAAATTTAAATTTTGTCACAAAAGCAAATGAAATGTTTTTTAAAACATTTATTTGAATAAAACATCAGATAGTGTTATTTATTGACTAGTTCAGGATGTTTATAGTCATAGGCCAAGGAGGGCCAGCGGGTCTCTGACCAATTCTGCCCCTCTTCCCCCCAATCTCCCCGGGTTTTTTTTTTTTTTAATGCATTGAATGATATGATAATAAATAATAGTTAAAGTTCAATTTAAAAACGTAATTTTATTTTAGTGTAAGCTTTAGAAACAATTATTTTTTCATTATTTACCTCTTATTTTAAAGTAAGCACTCAAAACTAAGATTTTTTCACGGTTTTAAACTTTTTATTCAGGATTTTGGGCCACAGCCTTCATTTTACCTCCAAAAATCATGATTTTACAAGTCAATAATTTTGAACAAAATTGGATAAACGAGGCGTTTCCTGAGACAATCAAGTCTTGAGAGTGCTCTTCTTGGATTCCGCAAGTAAAAATCTATTGGGATACTAAATTTTAGGAAATTTCCAGAAGCCATTATAAAGATACTATATGTCAAAGTTGCTTTGTAGTCTCTTCAGAAAATCACTAAAATGCTGAGTCAGCATTACTTTAACTGACGATATCTCTGGAACCCAAGTGTATTTTAACTAAAATTTTCGCAGTTATAATTTTTTTAATATGGACTACAAGTGAGGTAAAAATGAACAAATTCTGAGACGTAAGGGTGTCGAAAATGTGCTTTTTTGGATGATTTGATATCGATTTATCCTATCACAATTATAAACTTTCAGTTAGATTATTTTTTCTTCACTCTTTTATAGAGTGAAGAAAAAACTCTTTGAGCAATATGTTATTGATGTGCAGGTTAAAATTGAAGGCCAGCGCTTTGCTTTCATCAGAAATAACCAAAACAAACTGAAAAGCGAGCAGTATAATGTCTTACAAGAACATGTAAACAATTAAATGCAATTGATAGGTTATTAAAAGATATTTGCAACAACTAAATTCCGTTCGGAAGAAAAATCGTTCTTTTAGATGGTGACTTTAGGCAAATTCTGCCTGTTGTAAAATGAGGACAACCAGCTGAAATAGTAGAATTGTGTATAAAATGTTCTTTGCTTTGGCAATGGGTGAAGATGTTTGCATAAACCGAAAACATGAAAGAACAAGATGGGGAAGGTGAATTTTCACAATGGCTAATAAAACTTGGGAATGGAACATTACCTGTCATAGAGGAGGATCCTTTTAAAGAATGCATTGAAATACCAAATAAGTGGATTATTAGAGAAAATGAATCTATTGTTGAAAAGATTTTTGGAGATGCTCATCAAAATGATTATTCTAATCACGTGATTTTTAACACCAACTAATGTTGATTTATTATCAATCAATGAAGAAATGCTTGAATGTCTGGCGGGTGAGGTCAAAATTTATTTAAGTGCTGATCAAGTTGATACTGATGACCTTAATGAAAGAAATAACTTTCCTGTTGAGTTTTTGAACAGCTTAACTCCTTTAGGTATGCCACCTCATTGCTTAAAATTGAAAACTGGTTGTGTAATTATGCTACTTAGAAATTTAGATCTCAAAGCTGGGTTATGCAATAGTACTCGAATGAAAGTTTGTGCTCTTTAAAATAATTTTATTTATGCAGAGGTTTTAACAGGTGTTTCTGGTGGTAAACAGGTTTATGTTCCTCGAATTCAGTTGGCTCCATCAGATTCTAATTTACCTTTGTTCTGAAAAGTCGTCAGTTTCCTGTCATATTGGCTTATTCAATGACAATTAACAAAAGTCATGGTCAAACATTTAATGGAGGTATAAACATTTAATGGGGTATATCTCAAAAAACCGTGTTTCTCTCATGGTCAACTATATGTTGCATGTTCAAGAAATAGAGCATTTGATAGTTTGTTTTTCGAAATTGATAAACATCTCATTCAAGGTATGGAAGGTGAAAAGTGTGACGCAATGATATATTGGGTTGTCCGATAATTTCTTGCCGTTTTTTTAAATCAAAAAATTTGCGATCGAAATGAAATTTTTTAGTATAATGTTTTGTGTTATTCGAAAGAGAATTTTTCGCTCTACAAGAAAGTCTGTTTGGTTTTTTTTGTTTTGATTCATTTTCGTTAATTTTCAGAGCATTTAAATGGAGTGTCAAGTCGACAAAAACGAGCATTTTCGACACCACCTTCTTTTTGCGTTTAACCGAAGTGCCAAAGCCATGGAAGCTGCTAGAGAGATTTGTGCCGTATACGGAAAGGGTGCCATAGCTGAAAGAACTGTTCGATATTGGTTTGCGAAGTTCAAAAGTGGCAATTTCGACCTCAAGGATGCATCTCGTTCCGGGCGACCAAGTGAGTTTGATGAAGAGCGTTTGAATCAACTTCTGCACGAAGACGCTCGTCAAACAACCAGAGGATTGGCAGAGCGTATAGGATCCAATAAATCAACAGTAGCAAAACATCTCCACTCAATGGGAAAGATTCAAAAACTTGGAGCTTGGGTGCCGCACGTATTGAGCGAAACCAATAAGAATCAACGATCCACCATTGCTGCCAGTTTGCTTGCTCGTCATCTCTCAACTCATGAACGTAAGCAAAGATTTCTTTATCGCATTGTCACTGGTGACGAAAAATGGTGTCTTTACATCAACATAAAGCAGCGCAAAGAATGGTTAAGCCCCAAACAACAAGCGACCCCGCGAGCGAAGCAAGCTCTTCATCCAGGGAAGACAATGTTGGGTGTATGGTGGGACTGGGAAGGCATTATCTACTGGGAATTGCTTGATCGCAACCCAACAGTCAATGCGGAACTATATGTTGTACAGATGCAACGATTAAACAACGCCATCCAGCAAAAACGATCTGATAGGCAATATGGCGTTCTTCTGCAACACGACAATGCCCGTCCCCACATTGCCATTATGACCAAGGAGACGATTCAAACGCTTGGTTGGGAATTGCTGCCACATCCTCCATACTCTCCAGACTTAGCGCCATTGGATTTCCATCTCCTTCGATCTCTGTCAAACGCTTTGCGAGGCGTTTCGTTCAATAATGACGTCGAATTACGGGCGTGGTTAGAAGAAGTTTTCGAATCGAGGCCGGGCGATTTCTACCGAAGAGGAATCGAAAAAATCGTTGAACGTTAGGAGCAAGTCGTAACAAGCAACGGAGAATACATTACTGATTAGATTGTTGTTATTTTACGTTAAAAAATAAAGTTATATCAAATTTAGAAAAACGGCAAGAACTTATCGGACAACCCAATATTTTGTAATGTTCATAATTTATAGTCTTAAGATTTTTATTTCGAAAATTTACTGTTTGTAGGTTGTGAGGACATTTTGTATGTATAACTTTATTTATTTATTTATTTATTTATTTATTTATTTTTCATAGTTTTTTATATGTATTCCTGTCATTTAGTATTGTTATAAAATGTATTTATAAGTGTTATATAAAACCATATTTGTTTATGTTGTATATATGTTTAAATTATGTTGTTTCCGTGTTTTCAAAGTGGTGTGACTTGGGATTATGTTGAGCAAGATTGATAACCTTGCCAGCCAAGCGGTGTACTTATAGCAGAGGTGTAACTTGGCAGCATTTAGTGCCGGGCGGTGTTACTGCTTTAGAGCTAGGTTGTGTTGTCTAGCCTTTTTTAATTATTCTGGAAACACAATAATGTCTGTTAATGTTTAGCGTAATGTGTATGAGAGAGTATACAGCCTTGATCTTCAATTATATGGTGTTTTAATGTCCTAAATTTGAAGTAATTGAATAACTAATATTGAATATAAAAACAAATATACTTTTATGTATTTATATGTTTAGTGAAAAGATAAATATAGTTAACTTTAAATTGGTTTTCTAATTTTGTCTTTCGTATTTTAATTTAGTTTGTTATTTTTGCTGGATTTTAGGATCAAGGGTGTAAATATTCTATTGCTATGTGTTATTGTTGTAATGTTTTGTGCTGATATTCCTTTTTAACAATAGACACCTTCACGTTTGGTTACTATTGTTAAAAATGAATAATAAATTGTTTCATTACGAGAACTTACTTTTTTTTTTTATTTACTAAAAGTCAAGATAACTTTATGCTAAAATTGCAATTTATATCTTAATTTGATTTATATATATATATATATATATATATATATATATATATATATATATATATATATATATATATATATATATATATATATATATATATATATATATTAGTATTGTTAATCCTTTTGTACTTTGAAACAGATTTTATAGTTAGATTTTCGATAAATGTTTATATTAATTGCCATGTCAAAATAGGTTACTATAAATAGGTAAATTGATTTTCAGTTTTTATGTGGTGTTTTTTTTTTTTTCGTTTGTTATGATATCATAATTCCTTTTTTTTTTCTTTAAGATTACCTCTAATTGTATACTTTTGTCAGTTAAAATGATATAAATATATTCAATTAGTTAAATTTTTTAAAAATTTTTTCAATTTTATGCCTAATAATTTGTAGAACGTAGCTTAGGGGATCTTTTTAAACGGGGGGTGAATATTGCAGTTTTGCGCATTTGTCCAATTTCGAGTTAATTAAATTTTATAAGGTGTTTAACTAATAAATTAGCTTAGTTTACATTTGCAACACTTTTGAGGAAAGAAAAAATTCTTATATATGTTAAATTCTTATATATGTTAAAAAGAAAAAATTTCTTATACATGAAAATCATTGTTTTACATTTTATTATTCTCGTAAAAGGTCTTCATCAAAAACTTGATTCTTTTAATAAAGATAACTCTATTCTCCTGGCCACCATTATGGCAAAAACGGGAAAGGGAGGTCCTTTTTTAGTGTCAAATTATTTAAGAGAATTTAATTTCGAGTAACAATAGGAATTTTTAGTAAATGGTAGCAAATTACCGTTTACTAAAAACTATTTAAACAAAGAGGCCATATATAAAAATGGTCAGATTAGTGCCATATATAGCAATGGTCCGATACTTTTAATAAATTTATTTAGTTGTGAGCATTTAACGTTTTAAAGACAATTTCCTTTTTTAAAGAAACATGTATCAAGGGGATACCAAAAATTTAATAACTCATGTATAATTTACGTTCGCTTTATATTAATCTTATTAATTAAAGTTCATGTTTTAAAAATAACAAGAATTTCGCTTTACTTTTTCGTCAATTTAAAGCATGACAAAGTGTTATTATTTTGTGTCAGTAACTGAAAACGTATTGTTTTGAACTTAGTAATGTCGAGGAAAATGGTTCCGTTTTAAACTGATATGACTTATGTCAATTGTAAATTACTCAAATAATGTTGAATAATTGATAAATTATTTTACCTCCGCAAATTTTTTGATTTTACCGATGGTTTAATTTTTTTAATTTGAAGGCGTTTTTCTAAAACGGTATTAGTTAAGGTTTCGCAACTTTAAATTGTGGAAAACAGCTACTATAAATGAACAAACCGACTATAACCCGTATTACGGGTTGCTTTTTGCTAGTATAATTAAATTGGCTCCGTAAATTTAAGAAAATAAACTAATTGCATTCCTGCTTCAGCTTTACTCCGTTGTTTGCACCAGGCCTATAAAAAGGTGATCGTAGAATTGGCTACCGAACCAATATACTTTATTATAAAAATTTACAATCAAGCCCGCAAAACAATTTACTTACTGATTCCATAAACAATACCAGCACCAATCACACCAATAGTTGCTGTAATTGGCTAAAAGGAATTAACCAGCTTCAAAGAAACCAATATGATTATCAATTTTAATTTAGCTAACATCTTGAGTTTAGTCGTTTGTTTGTAAAAAAATAAAATAAAGCAACATTACTGTTGTCGAATGTAGCATGTTATTGCAGAGTAAATAATAAATAAGAGCCTTTACTCAAGTTCCAAGAAATTTATTGAAAGCAAACCGCAAACACATGACGAACTTATTCTTAGAAAAAGAATATAATTTCTTAGAAAGAAGTCAATAAACTTTATATGTTAATTTTTCTGACGCTATTATCTTTTTTTTTTAAACTTATGCGACTGTGTTTTTGTGGAGCTGCGTTGTTTTTAAGTGTAAATTCCCATTGAAGAGCTTTTTTCAACAGAAGCAAAGTCTACTTTTGCCAAAAAAGTTTTAGTTACTTTCAGATGCTTTAGTGTAAACGGCAGAAATCTAACTATGTTAATAGTATCTTTAAGTTAAATTCCATATTATAAACAAGTTGTTTCTGCGAGGACAATAAACGAGAGAATCTATTAATATAATCTTTACTTTTTATTCAACTCAAACAAATTATATTCTGTCGAGGAAAAGTGTGAGACAGCAGAAAAACAAGGTGGACACCAAAACAGAAATAATCTGTGGGACCGCAATGGATTACCCACAAAATTCAATTCATGACCCACAAAATTGAAACCTCTTGGAACCTTATGGGGCCCTACAGTTCAATCATGGCTCCCATGGATTTAAATTCATGGGTTATGTTTCGCACCATGTGTTTCATGGTTAACTTATGGGCTCTTCAAGGTTACCCCATAGGTCCCTTTTGTCAACTCATGAGTCCCAATTGATTAGTTCATAGGTTCAATTGGTTGCACCATAGGGTTTGATTGTTAAAATCGTGGTACCATATTTATAGTCACGTAGTACCATGTGTCTAATTAAATATCAAATAAGGTCCTATATATGGATTTATGCATGCATGTATGAAGCTTTGTGGTTAATTCAATCAGCAACTGTTGCCATAAAACATTGATATTAGTCAAATTTATGATAAATATTAAGTCACCTTATTGGTGAAATTGTTACCAAAGTTTCGTTAACTTGTATTTTTGTTGTATTTTTTCTAATGCGTGGCTTATGTCCATTTCAAAAATGTTTATGACTTTAATACTGGAAACAAAATAAATGAAATAGTGTCCTCCCATCTTATATTAGATGAACTCGTGCCTAAATGGCACGAGTTTTAGAATCCTGAAGCAATCAAAACTTAGTTTCAGAAAAAAATTTATATCATCTTTTCTTTGCCAAGGTACGCTACCTGTATCAAATTTCTTTAAAAAGTCTGATTTAAGGTGTTACCATCGCAAACGATAAAACGAAATGATCACCTGCTGTTTTTATAGCAGATAAAGTGAAACTAGTTTGTTCAAAAAGACAATTTGAATCAAAATTATACATAGGAAAAATTTTGCATAAAATTTTGGGTTCATCAAACAAAGTTACTATCATAAAACAAAAAGCAGCATTTGCAAGAGCACTAGACAAGTTAACTGCTTTTCACAAAACTTTTTGCTCATAGTGCTAAAACATAGTCTTAATATAAACCTCCTCTAGTAAAAGAAGTTAGAAAGTACATTTTGTAAATAAATATTCACAAGAATAGATTTAATGTTTGATGCTTTTCTTGTCAATTTTGTAATGGTTCAAAGTCTTCTCTGGGACTATTTTATGTGGCATATGACATCGCAATGTACTAAAATGGTACCTTTGTTTCAACAATGAAAAGAGTATTATGGTACTTTTTATTAATAGTAAAGTGTACGCATTTTTTCAATGACAAGCTAATCACTCTTTGAAAAGTATTACTATTAAATTAATTATTTTTACTGTTAAATTCATAAGTATTTAAAAGCTTAACTACTTCTGCAATAAGTCAAATGTATAGTAGAAACTCATAAAAATTCAATTTTTTGAGAGTCTTTAAAATTACTCTTATTGAAAATTATTTATTTTAAAAAAAAACAATGGTAAAATAGTTTTATAGAAGAACTCTAATGATTGAATCAGTACTTGATTTTCTGTTTTGCAATTAAATAATATATTTACTCTATTAAAGTTGTAGTCTCTTGTATATATTTTTAGATCATTAAATGAACTCATAACAACTTTTAAATTGAAAGAAGAAAACTAGTTGATAACTTATTTTTTTAATCATTTTGTTTTGTTTTGCACTTTCCTCTTTTAAAACATATGAATAACTCAATTGAGCATTTTATTTGAAATTTTGAATTTACTTATGTTTATCTAATAAATGATAAATTCTGCCCACGGAAGCACGAGCTGGAGATGTTCTCCATTAATCCTTTATACTTGAGTTATCAAACCTCTTGAAATTTTGTGACAATGCTTTTGGTCATCCTCTTTTTGACTTATCCATGAAAAACATACTCGATGTTCTTGACAACAGTCCAAAAAACTAAGTTTACTTATCTATTCTTTATACAGTAAATAAAAAAGAGCTGCAAGTAGAGTCAGTTGCACTCCACCTATACGTATGCAAAAAAAAAATTTTTGTTTTAAATTAAATTATCTTTATAAAGAGTAAAGAAAAATGTTGAACTACTTTTAAAAAAATCAGTGGACAGGTTTAAGTTCAAGCTTCACAGCGATATTATTTTTTAAAACCATTTCCTTAAGTGTAGAGAAGGATTTATGTATAAACTTTGCAATAGAAATTTAAGAACGCGATAAGAAATAATTTTACTGGTTCGGCTTCTTATTTTGAACAATTTTCTTGGTTAAAGTTGTATGCTGAAATTTCCATTTAAGTGTAAAATGGCTTTCTTGAGGTACCAAAGTTTCCCATATCAGTATACGAAGGAGTACTATGCCAGTATTCTTGACTGTTGAGTAAGTAATGTAAATGAAACTGATGAGTTTAAAAAAAATGAACCCTTTTTTTAATTTAATAAAATTTATATTATATTTAATAAAATTAATGTTATATTTAATAAAATTTATATTATATTTAATAAAGTTTATATTATATTTAATAAAATTTATGTTATATTTAATAAAATTTATATTATATTTAATAAAATTTATATTATATTTAATAAAATTTATATTATATTTAATTAATAAAAATGTTTTGCTATTTAATCTTTGTCTTACTTCTGGAATCATAGAATGTCCTAAATATTTGTCTTAAAATACAATTGTGAAGGTTATATATTGGTGCGAAGGTTATATATTGGTGCGAAGGTTATATATCTTTTGCGTCTTTTAACAAGTATATATTTGAAATTAGTTATAGCTACTTGCATGCATTACAGGTTGTTAATACAGTATCTCGTACGACAATATGTGACGAGAAGTGATCACACCTAAACTTCATTAATGTATTCAATTTTTGTAACTTAATATTTAAACATTTTATCATAATAAAATTTATATCATATCTTAATAAAGATAGATTAAGAGAAGTGATAAATGGCATTATTAACTGCTCTTTGTTTTTTGACCTTCTCTTTCTTCTTCGCTTTCAGCTGTTTGTAACTAACGTCAATTCCTTCTTTAGATTTTTGCCCATGTGCTTTAAGCGTGCTATCAAAAAATTTCCTAACAACTTTTATGTTATACAGTAACTATGGAAAAGAACTTGGGACTTGGGAACAGCTTTCTGTTCATAGATTTTTTTAAAAAATTTTAACTAAATTCAAACTTAGTTTATTTGATATTTTAGTTTGTTTTGATATTTTTAAATATTGTCAATACATTTACCCAGTCAGTTTTTCCTGTATTTCGTCAATAAGACTTTCACTATAAATCCACCACCATGCTTGATATAGTAGCCTCTAACCATGTTTTGATAAGTGCTTCATCAGTTCTCCACCAATCAAACTGCCGTCCGTTGCTTTGAAATTAGTGAAATTTGCATTCTTTGGTTCATAGCATCTTTTTCCAATTATTTTTTTTGCCAATTTTGTTGATCCTCGGCAAAATGTTGTCTTTTATTTTTATTTCTTTTGCGCAAAAGTGGTTTTCTTACAGCAACACAGTTTCAGAGTAGGAATTTATCAAATATCATTTAACTCTTAAGAAAGATTTTATGGTACCTGGTCCCCTTCCTAGATTTTGAAATAGTTCTTGCTGACTGTTATATAACGGCGCAAAAAACTCTACTTCGCTTTTTGGGTCAACCAGAATTTTCATTTTCGATTGAATCACCTGTTTCAGGGAACTGTTTAACTATTTTTTTTAGCTATTTAGGCTTGATTGTAGCATTGATGGCGTTGAACAATAATATTTCTGTTCAACAACAAAATCTCAGCATTTCAATTGGTTCAAGTTTTTTTTTTCAATAAAAAATAAAAATTGAATTTAAAAAATTCAGCATATAAAAATCTCACGAGTCCATTAAAACGGCTACACGGTGTGATGATGTGTATACAGAGTATGAAAACGTGCAAGCAACCGTCCGCACCTTTCTGATTGGTTGAAATTCATCACGTGATCATGACGTCATTTGTTCGTTCCAATCACATCATCGATGACGTCATCATATCGTCACGTTCCAATTGCATCATCGATGACGTCAACATATCGTCACGTATGGACGTGACAATCACGTTGTGTCGTCGTGCAAGCACGACTCCCCAACATGATTGTCACGTCCATACGTGACGATATGTTGACGTCATCGATGATGCAATTGGAACGTGACGATATGATGACGTCATCGATGATGTGATTGGAACGAACAAATGACGTCATGATCACGTGATGAATTTCAACCAATCAGAAAGGTGCGGACGGTTGCTTGCACGTTTGCATCCTCTGTATACAAATGTGTGAATAGAGAATTGCTGAAAAATAAATACATCTGAAACAGCATCCAATATAGAAAAAAATACAAAAAATAAAATGTGTATAACTAATATATGTATAAAATATATAATTAAAAACACCGTTTAAAAACGTAAAAAACACCGTGTAAAATAATGAAAAAAACACCGTTAAAATATACTAAAAATGCTCACTTTACTAGTTCCCAGTCTCCAAATATACTAAACCGCGCATTTTAACAAATAAAGAAAAAATAAAACGAATAACAAAGTCACCTTCCTTCGACGCCATTTTGGAAAAAAATTGTGTATAGCTTCGCCGTCTGATCTCCTTTGGGGCTTTCGCCCAAATGACAGATTAACGTTCGCACCGGTATATATAGAGAAAACGGCCCTTAAGTAAACAAACGACGGCCCTTAAGTAAACAAACCGTTGCGGGGGTCCCAAACCGACCAATCAGATTGCAGAGAAAAGTAAACAAAAAAATCAACCGACCAATCAGATTACAGAGAAAAGTAAACAAAAAAGTAAACCGGGGGTAAAACAAATCGAAGACGGGTGTAATGATCAAAAAATGGAAAAAACTCTGCAGTATATATAGCATTTTTTTTTAGGGAAATTCCCTGGGAAATTCTCATAATAAAATATACCGTGTAAAATAACGAAAAAAATACCGTTTAAAACGAATAAAAAAAATAAATGTGTTGTTGCTGGAAGAGTTTGAGTTATATGACAATATAAACATAAAGTTATTCAATTGTCACACAAAAATCGCTTGTGATGTATACATATTCTTCCGATCCGTATTCGTTGAATTCGAAACGTTCCTCTAGAATATCTTTTTCAATATCGACAAGGGTTTTATAATCGTTGTATTTTGCAATATAAACATGTTCGTTTTTTGACAAAGTGATAAATATTAAACGATTTCCATCGCGATCGTAGTCGATTTCAGTTAGAGCTGATTTAAATAAAATAGCGTGTTCTAGTGTTAACCAAAAACGATCTAACTCATCAGCATTTGGAAGTTGATCGAGTTCGAGAAACGACGGTTTGCAGTGTGTTCGATATTTCGAAAAATAGATAACACGAACCATTTTATTATTAATCTATAATAAGTTTAATTGAAGAAATAAACACCGTTCAAAATAGATAAAATAATGATGCTAAATAATAAATAAAGTTATAATATATATTAGTTAATAGAATAAATTTCGAAATAAAAAATGAGCGGAAGAAGATACATGCCTCCTTATCCTTATCGTGGAAACGGATTAAACAATAGAACAACGAAAAAAAAAAAAGCGACAAAAAGAAAAAGACAGAGAGGAGGAGGTGAATTAACCAACAAAGCTGTTGAAATATTATCACCTCTTCCATTGGCGTTTACCGAAAGTGCTAGTAGATATTTGGTGAAGAAAGCTTTGGACAAATTATCGCCTAGTAAAAAAAAGTTTGTAGTGATACCAAGTTCTAATACAACAACAAACGTTTTACCGATCAATACATCGAGATATGACGATTAAAAATACATTTAAAAGATTAAGAAGATGGTGGAAAAAGATGAAAGAGAAAAAACGAATAAATAGAATAAAACCTGTTCATTACGAATATTGGTTTATAAAGATAAAGGTACAACAAAGAAAACAGCGTTTTATCAACGTTGCTGTCTTAACAATGAGACGAGTTTAATAAATGCGAATTGAATAACGATAAATCGATCAGCGAATCGTTGTCATCTTCGTTTTGGTGAACTACTCGATGTTTACGCTCGCAACTACAGCATAAAGAAATTTGACAAGTATCACATTTTGTTGTGTAAACAGAGCTTTTTTGCATTCGTTAGGCGGGATAGGAATCGGTGACGGAAACGGAGGGTTTAAAAAACAAATGAACGAAATCGCAAAAGAAACGTGGAAAAAATTGGAAGTGTTGTTCGTCGACGAAATAAGCATGCTAGACGGAAGTTATTTCGATCGTTTAAACGGTTCGGTGAAAGCGGCGAGAGGAAACGATAAACCGTTTGGAGGAGTGCAACTGATCGTGAGCGGAGATTTTTTTCAAATATCGCCGGTAAGCGGAAAATATTGTTTTGAAAGCGAAACTTGGAAAGAAGCGAACTTTGTAAAAGTGGAATTGAAAACGTCGAGACGACAAAAAGACGAAACGTTTGCAAAAGCGCTTAGCGAAATTCGCGTCGGAACGGTGTCGAGCAAAACCCTGTGGTTTTTCAATTCGCGTTACGAAGAGGAATTGCCTTTGAACGTGCCTCGACTTTATTTTAAAAACGCCGAATGCAACGTTCACAATCGATACATGTTGAGTTTGATCAAAAACGAAAAAACTCACGTGTTTACGAGCAGCGATTACAACGCTCGAGGTTATTCTTTTCAGTTACCTCAAAAATTGGAAGTAAAAGTGGGAGCCATGGTGATGTTGGTTAAAAATTTGAACGAACGCTTGCACAACGGTTCGTTGGGAACGATAACTAAAATAGACGAACGTTGCGTGTACGTTAGATTCGACAACGAAAATCAAACGAGCGCAATCGAAAAAATCGAAGAAAGACATTACGAAGGCGAAACGGTGGTTTCTAGTCGAACAAACTATCCGCTTATTTTAGCTTATGCGATGACCGTTCACAAAGCTCAAGGTTGTACGTTTGACAAATTGGTGGTGTTTTCCTCGTATCAATTTGCGCCGGGACAATTGTATACAGCTTTGTCGCACGTTAGAGATATAAAAGGATTGTATTTAGGAAACGCGATCGGTTATCCGCAACAAAATCGTAAAGTGATGGATTTTTACAAAAACTGTTGATTTTTTTTTTTGTTGTTTTTTTTTATTGCAATGTATTGGTTTTTTTTTTTTCAGAGAAATAAAAAAAAAACAATGAAAATCAAAAGAAAAGAGTTTAAAAACGAGGACGTGTTAAACAGAATGGTGCACGAATCGAAACGCGTTTTTGTAGACGGCGAAATAGTCAACGAAGCCGTTATCGACGAAGCTTCTGAAACGATCGATTCGATCGAAAAAAAAATAAAGGACATGATCAAAACGTTTTACGAAAAGACTTTTTTGGAACCGAATCGTTTGTCGTGTTTTAACAAAACGTATTACGTCGAATACAACGTTACGATGGCTTATTGTTTGGGTGTGGAATACGACGTGGACGACGAATATTATCAGATTCGTTTGCAAGAATACAAAAGTCCCGTGTATTTGGTAAACGTGTTGTCGTACGATATTTCGATGAAAAATCATCAAAAAAAAATGTTGGAAAAAAGCGCCGTATCGATGGGAATGAAAAAGAGCGGTTGGAGCGTGTTGTGCATGCTTCGTTTCGAAGCCGTGTCTTATGTTCGTCAGCAACAACAACAACAACAACGAATGAAAGTGATGAAACAGCTGACGACGATCGGCGGTTTAAAAAGAGCGCATCAAATGAGCGAAGAAGAACTGAAAATCAAAAGGGAAAAAGACAACGAAAGAAAACGAAACAAAAGACGAAAAGACAAAGAAACCTCGACCGAAGAAGAGCTGAAAACGAAAAGGGAAAAAGACAACGAAAGACAGCGAAACAAAAGACGAAAAGACAAAGAAACGATGACCGAAGAAGAACTGAAAACGAAAAGAGAAAAAAAGAACGAAAGACAGCGAAACAAAAGACGAAAAGACAAAGAAACCTCGACCGAAGAAGAAGAGACGAAAAACAAAAGGGAAAAACGAAACGAAAGAGCGCGACAAAAGAGATGCGAAAAAAACGTCGCACTCGAAGCGGAACAAAATCGATGGGAAATTGTCGGACCGTGGCAACGCGGTGGCGGTGGTGGTAACGCTTCTGCTGACGTTCCCGCTACCGCCGCCGCTACCGTAAAGACGCGTCGATTTTACAACAAGAACAACGAATTTGACGCGTGGAAAAAAGAGCAAACTTTTTTGGACTATTCGCCGTTGTTCGGAGAAGGATTGTGTTTTTACGCCGCGATGGTCGTTTCGTTAACGTTGAGCAAGCTGAACGTGGATTCGTTAGAAAAGTGGAAAGCGTTTTTAAAAACGCGTTACGCTTCGACCGTTGTCGGCGGTGATGAAGACGGTATCGACGACGACGAAATCGAAAACTGCGACATTGAAGAAGAAAGCGAATTTTACGAGCTGTTGGAAGAAGGACTGACCGAAAAGCAAATCGAAGTTCAAAGAGCGGCGTTGGCGAAGCTCAAAACACCGTTCGTGAGTTTGGAAACGTTGCGCGAAACGTGTATGGATTTCGCGTACGACGCATATTTTCACGATCGCAACGTGCAAGTGTGGACGTATCGCGAAAAAAACAACAACGCGATTTATTACATGAAGAGTTTCAAGAGAAAAGGCGTCAGAAAAACGAAAGCCTTTATCAAGTGCTTGTTCGAAAGCAGAAAGTGTCTTTCCGAAGAACGAGACAAACACAAAAGGTTTTCGACGCGAGAAGAACGAGAGGCGGCCAACGTTCGTTTGCAAAACAGAAACACGTTGAAGATTTTTTTGAGAGAAGAAGAAGAAGACCGTTGCACGCACCGAACCACGATGCACGCTTGTTCCATGCTGACGCTGCGACACTGTTTTTATTACGAAAAGTCGACCGCTCGTTTGCAAAAGATGCAGCAGTGCGAAAAGTGTTCGTTGTTTTTCACTCATTTGAGCAATCACTCGCCGCTGTGCGAAGGGTTTTACGCCAAGACTCAGTTCGCTTTTTCAAAACACGGCTACTACGGAGAAAGCGAGTCTTTTCTGGGCAGCTCCAGAGCGGCTCCTCCGTTTTTCATGACGTTCGACACGGAAACGGAACTGGTGAAAAGCTCGCGCGAAAAAACGACTCCCACCACGAGAGAGTTGGGTTCTCAAAAGTATTTTTGTCACACGTTTTCGCTGTTTTGCACCCATCCGCCTTTGGCTCGATCGTTGTTTGGCGAACGTCGCACGGTGGTGACTTGGTATTACGAAAACACCGAAGAGAGCATGTCTCGTTGCCCGTTGAGCAAACTGCCTGCGGAGATGCGTCATCCTTGGTTGAGACTCGAACGACGAGCCGCGTTCGAAGAGTGTCTTTACGAAAAAGGAGGCGACTTTTCCGATTTGAGATGCTTCGACATGGTGACGATCGCCAAGAGCGTGCAGCGATACATGATCGACGTGTTGAAACCGCTTCACACCGAGCTGAGAATGAGCGCCGAAGAACGACGCTCGCTGCGGAACGACGAAAAGCTGAACAAACGTTGCACCGTGTGCAGACAAGAACTGGATTTGAACGTTCGTCGAAAGAAATCGCCTCTGTTTCCCGCTCCCGCTGCTGCTGCTGGCGATGAAGGTGCTGCCTTGGGATCGGAGGCGGCGGCGGCGGCGGCGGGCGGCGGCGGCATGGGGCCAGCAGGCCCCACCTCCGGGTCGCTTCGCGACCCGGAGGCGGATCCGTCGATCGATATTACCCACGACGCGGATGCTAGCGACCTCAACAACAACATCGTCGTCAAAAGAGAAAACGTCAAACGATGGTTGTTCAAAGGCGTGACTCGCATGGACATGACGAGCGATCTGCTGCCGAGCACTCAAAAATGGTTGGTGGGCAAAGATTACGAATCGACGAAAGAGGCTTTGTTCGAACCGGCACGATTGTATCGTTGTTTGAGCGTGTTGGAAGAGTGTTTTGAAGAAAAAGCAGACGCCACGGACGCGGAGGTGTTCGATCTCGAACTTTTCGCCGACGAACCCCGAAACCCCGAAAAAACGTGGAACCTTTTGATGCCGTTTTACGAACGGATGACCAACGAACGTTTGGAAAACGACGGCGAAGACTGCAGTAGTAACGGGAGTCGTTTGAAGACGATTTACGAAAGCTTGAAAAAAAGAAGACACCCTTGGATCGAAATGGTAAAAGCGTACGGCGACTCGCGACCCGAATACAACGTTTTTTTCAACGTGATGCTGAGCAGAGCTTATCAACTGTGCGGGGACGGTAGAAAACCGGGAACGAGAGAAATAATGTACGGCGGTAACGAAGCGCTGAGCAAAGCGTACGCCGCCCAACACGACAAGCTGATGAGATTGTTCGAAGATCACGTCGTGGTGGATCACTGTCATTGGACGGGGAAAACGATCGGTTTGGCTCACAACAGCTGCAACATGAGTTACGGCGCTCGAATCGAGCTGGATCCCGTTATAAACGTGTACGCGCACAATTCGTGGTTCGACAATCAAGTGTTGAACTTGAACTGTTCGTTCGGCAGCTGTTTTAGCTTTTTTAAAATGCCTCGCGGTGACGAAGAAGACGACGAAAACAACAACAACAGCCGCAACAACAACAACAACAACAACAACAGCAAGAGCAAAAAAGAAGAAGACGCAGAAGAAGAAGAAAAATACAAAGAGACGTGTCGACACGTTTCGTTGGAAGACAAACTGTTTGCGATCGCCAAGAGCTCTTCGAAAATCTCGCTTTATTCGTTCGACAACACGGTGCGAGTGTTGGACAGTTTGAAAATATTGAACCAATCTTTGGATTCCGCCACTTCCATGCTCGGAGAAACGTTGCAAGGCGAAGTGCGAGAAAACATGATGGCGTTTTTGAAAGAAGAAGAAAACCTTCTTCCGGACGATTTGAACGAAAACGAAACGAAAGAACTGCGCTCGTTGTTGAACAAAAAAACGGTGTTTCCCTATCAACACATTAACGACGAACGTTTGGATCTCGAATACGAACGCTGTCCGTCGTTAGACGCGTTTGTGGAAAACTATTTGAGCAAAAGCAAAACGAAAGAAGACGAAATGAAAAGAATAGAACCCGCTTACGTCAACGCGAAACGAATGTGGGAACTTTTAAAGCTGAAAACGTTGAGACCTCTGTTGAAATTGTACGCCGCGATGGACACTACGAGTTTGGGAGCCGTGCTGATCGATTTTGACAACAAGATGTTCGAAAACACGGGCTATCACATGATGAAGGTGGTTTCCGTTTTTAAATTTGCCAGCCTGTTCAATTCTGTCAACAGCGGAATTTCCATTCGTTTTCCTCAATCGCTCGAACATCACGAAACGATCGAAAAAATGCTCAAAGGCGGAATGGCGACCAACGGAATATGCAAATATGCTGCCGACACGGACGATTATCCGATCGCCAAACTGCCTTCGTATCGACAATGCGTGAAAATGTACGACGAAAACGGACAATACGCACGAGCGCAGTTGCAACCCCTGATATTTCAAGCGGGCGAAATGGATTATTCGTGCGCGACGTTGGAGCAGATAAAAGCGAAATACGGCGATTTTTCTCAAAACGGATTCGGCAAAACGTGTTTGGTGTACGCCAACGTGGAGATGAAAGAAGAATACCAAGACGCGATGGGAGGTTATTCGCCCATGATCGAAAAGCGCGAAACCGTTCCCGAAGAATTGAGTCCTTACGAAATCGAAAGAACGAGAAAAAAGTTGAGAAACGGAACGTACACGTTGCCTTTGAACAAAACGCCCAAGTTGGTTTTTCGTTTGTCGGCGCACGACACGGTGGAATATTTTCCGTGCTTGTTGGACTTGATCGAACGTTGGGGTTGCAGATTGAACAAAATTTATTACGTGGTGCCGTGTTGGACTTTTCCGTTGGCGAGAGACATGGTGAAAAACAACATTGCTCGCAGACAAGAAGCCATTTTGCGAGGAGACAAGATTACGGCCGAAAATTGCAAGCTCTGCACCAACGGACATTACGGTTGGCTTTGTCAAGACGCCGCTAAACACAACACTAGCATGCACGTGAACCATCAAGAAAAAACGTTGCAACGAACGATAGCTCGCACGCGAAGAGTGATCGAAATGCTGTGCGACGATAGCGAAGGATTTACGACGAAAGAAGCGACGGAAATGATCGACCCGCGATTCTTGTATTTGTTCGTAGACGACAGTGGCGATTTCATTCGCGAACCTGTCGAAAAATACAAAATGGATACTTTTGCTCATCGCGTGCGTTTAGACGGAACGTACGTCACTCCCGATTACACTTACGACGATTATTACAAAGAATATTTGAGAGAATGCCTCGTTCGCGACAGCAAATCGATCGTTTGTTTGGCTCCGCCTTATCGTTGTCGTAGCGGCGGCACCGACGACGATGAAGAAGAAGAAAAACACGTGTTGGAATGGGTGTTTGGAGAAGAGGACGGCAATTTGAACGAATGCGTTTTTTTGGTCGTTCGCGAAAAGAGAAAACAAAAAATGAAGTCTTTGAGATTGACAGCCGCTACCGTTTTGTCGTTGGCCAAAAATCAAATCAATCGTTTTCGTTGGAGTTTTCAACAAGCGTTGCCCGAATGCGACGTTCAATTGTTATTGGCCGATACGGATTCGTACGGTGTGGCTGTTAACCATTATTCGTACGTCAACGATGCGGAACGATTTAGAGACTATATAGACAGACGTCTTTACGAAAATCCCGATACTAGACGATGGTTAGACTACAGCAATTTGGACAAGAACGATTATCGTTACGACGACAGTCATGCCAAAGAAGCCGATTATTTTCAAGAAGAAGTGCCTTCGCCGTGGTACATACAAGAAGCCGTGGCTTCAGCTCCCAAGTGTTATTCTTTAAAAAAAATCAATTTTAAAACTCGCGACAAAAGCGAAAAAATTACGGCCAAAGGCATGAACAAAACGGCGCTTTGTTTCGAAGATTACGTTTGCAAAATCGATGACAGCGACGGCGATGGGAACGGTGCGGAAAAAAAAAAGAGAGTGTTGCAAAATCGCATGCAAAGCAACGTAAACGGAATTCGCATTATAGAAAACACGCTCGACTTTGCTAAAAACATCAACAGCAAACTTTACATTTTTAACGACGGCGTGATGGGAGAAATACGCGATCATTATCGTTTAAAACCCGTTCGAGATTTGAACAAGAGTTGCAAAGGCGATTTGCAAAAAATGTGTAGCGACGAACACATCGCGACGTTAAAAGCGTGCGAAGAAAAGATCGTAAACGAATGGTTAGTTTATCGAAATAGACGCACGATGATCGAACAGCACACCCTTCCTCATTTTAAAAGAAACAAACGTTTGTAAAGAAAATAAAAGAAACGTTGTTTTTTTTTTAATTTTTATATATATATATAACGACGTGTGTAATATAGATTATTTTTTTAAAAAAAAAAAAAAAAATGATGAACGAAATGACTCTTGAAATGATTCGTAGAATAAAAGAAAGAGAAAATTATTTTGAAAATCGACATGGTGAAGAAGAAGATGAACAACAGCGACAACAACAACAACAACAACAACAACAACAACAACAAGAAGACGAAAATGAAAATGAACGACTGCAAGAAGAAGAAGAAGAAGAGGAAGAAGAAGAAGAAGAAGAAAATGATAAAAAAAAAAAAGATTTTTTGTTTCGTTTGTTAAAAGAGAAAGGTTTTGAACCGTGTTATACCGAACGAAGCGATGGATCGTTGGAAAATAAACAAAAGGCCAAACATCTCATATTCGAACCTCGTTTAGACGTTTATCCTGAAAACACCATTTTGTTGGGTCCTACCAATTGCGGAAAAACGACTTTGGCTTTGAACCTGATCAAATCTGGTAAATATCCTCACGCGGAAATGCTTTTTGTTTTGCAAAGCAGACAAACTTCGCCGTCTCAACTCGAAGCTTGGCGTTCCATCGCGAGTTCCGATTTCAATCGCATTCGAGCCGTGTATTTGACCATCGTAGACAGCGTGGAACGATTAGATCAAGAAATATTGCGAATTTCTTCTTTGAGTTTGGAAGCGTTCGGAGTGCAAAACAACAAAAAAAGACACATCAAAACGTTGATTCTTTTTGACGATATAAGTCCTTTGTGTGTAAAAAGCGAACAATATTTAACGCTGTGTTCTAGCGGTTCGCATCACGGTTTAGGCACCATGACTGTTTTTCATAGCGTTCCCAATCATTCGATTCATTGGCAAAATTTACAAGTTCATTATAAATTGGTCATCGCGTTTAACGCGTGTTCGGCTATTCACGCCATGTTTCGTAACGAGTTTCCGTCTGGCGGAAGCAGATTGAAACATCCCATAGTCGATTTGTTAGACGATAAAACAAAAGAGGGAAAACATTTGGCTTTTTTTCGAAAAAATAGCAGCGTGGCCCGATTGAGAAGTTCGTTAGACAATCCTGCGCGACAAGAAGTGTTTGTACCCGTAGACGCTAAAGGTGAATGCGATTTCGATTATTCGAGCATGAGCGTCGCTAAAAAACTAGTTTCTTTTCAATTGATGAGCGAAGAAGAAAAACGAATGTTTGCTAAATGTTTTAAAGAAAACGTCGCATCGTCGATAAAAGAATTTATAAAAACGCATTTGTATCCGTATCCCGACGAATACGCGTTTTCGGGAAGGAAACAAAAGGACAAAAACGAATCGATAAAAGCGTTTGTTTGCGAAAACATAACGGTGTTAAAAGAATATTTCAATTCAAACGATTTCCATAAATACTTGCAACAAATAAACGTTCACGCAACCAAGTACATGTCGTGTCTTGCGAAGAAAAAAAAAACTTGTATTATAGATTTGTTAAGATTAAAATTTGATATCGATTATATGAAATAAAAAAAAAAAAATGAACTTAAATTCCGTTTTTGATTTGTTAAAAAACATGAGAGAAAACGTGTGGCAAAGACAGCGTCTTTTTGTAAAAGACGCGGATGCTAACGATAACGACAACGATAAAGATGGAGTTGAAAATAACAACGAAGATCGAGAACGAAAACGAGAGGAAAATCAAATCGCGTTTGAAAATTTACCTTCAAAACTTTTGTTTCAAAATTTAAACCAAGATCCTTTTACTTATCGCATGAGAAACGAACAAGAATACAATCGCATGGCGATGTCAGACATGAAATTGCAAAACGTAATGCAAAACGAAACCGTAGCCGTGAGCGATAACGCTTTATGGGAAACGTGGGAACAAACGGGAAGAAACGGCAGTTTGTTTGGTCAACTTGTAAAACGCAATTACACCAACGCGTTTTCGGATCGTGTGAGACAAATGGAATTGTCTCGTTTGCTTCGTTCGCAAAGAGGTACGAATTATCGTTTAACGAGTTCGAGCTTGAGCGGTATAAGCGAGACCGTGTCGAATTATTCCCCTTCGGTGCAAAAAAAAGCGCGTGTAGAAGAAGAAGAAGAAAAAACAAAATTTATCGATCAAATGCACAAAGACAAATATTTGTTACGATTTAGCGAATTTAAAGGTCGTTTGCTGTTTCCCGACTCGCGTTACGAACACGAATACGAACGTGAGTTTTTAAAACGAATGTGTCAAACTCCGGTCACTATAGGATGGGACGATTTATACAGCTTCACCATGGAAGTTCGTCATCCTAAAGAAACAACTCAACCTCGATTAAACGATTTGAATATTTACATCGTATACGGCAACAACGTGCGAAAGACAAGCGAAAATTTAAAAAAGCTATACGATCATCTTACTAACAAAGACAAACCAAACGAAACTAAACTCGAAGACAGAGATAAAATTTCGTTTTATCAAAACGTGATTCGTTCGGTTACGGGAGGAATATCGCTTGTCGACGATTCGTTTTCGTTTTCGAAAATTTGGAAGATGGAAATAAAAGCTGACAACGTTAACTTTAAAAAAAGCAACGTCGAACTGGAACACGTTACAGTTCAAAGAGATTTGCAAGTCGATCCTTATTATCCTATCATGCGCGGTTTGCTCGACAAATCGTGGCTCGGCGAATCGCCTACTCAAACGGGAACAATAGCCAAACGTTTTTTTAAGAACGTAGAAACGAATTTGAGAAAATGGGAACGCTCGTTATTAACTCGTTACGCCAAATTTGATCATCAATCGAAAAAGTTAACAACGATAATGAGCGAGTTTGTAGCAAAGCAACAAGAGTACGTTATAAAAGAACACGCGCCGTTGTTAAAGGCTATCGAGAATTTTTCGTTTTTTGCAAAGGAAAACGAATGGGACGAATTTTTACCGTTGATTTATCAGAGTTTTGTATTTAAAAAAGAGTTGCCGTTCAGAACTGATGATGAGGTGATCGAAGTGTTTCAAACGTATCATACGAACGTGTTGCAGAATGTTCTCGTCGATAGGTTTTTGCTCGATTTTAACGCTTCTTTATGCGACACAACACACGGAATATTTGGCGTGTTTGCTCGTTTCATCATGTTTTTGGTAATGGGTTCTGTTTTGACTTCCAAAACAAAAAATTTGCCTATTTATTTGAGAGCTTTTTTTAATTTGTTCGAAAACGATTCATTCGACAGAGAAAAAATATATACGAGCGATATTTTTAAAGAATTATCGATCGAAAAAGTGGATTTGATTACTCAACCTAAAATATACATCACTCGATCGCGCGATCATGACAACGTTAACTAACGTGCAAGAACTTGTGGAGCGATGGAAAACAAACATTAAAAGCAAACTGTTTATTTTAACTCGACGAGATAAAATATATCGTTACTTGAGCGATGCGGATCCGGTTTAAAAAAAAAGCAAAAGAAAATTCGAAATATCGTTCATCGCGCTATCAATAACGAAATGAAAAAACACAAAAAAAAAAAGCAACGCGGAGGACTGCCACTCGCTTTACCACTACTTGGCGGAGCCTTATTAGGACGATATATTTATAAGAAAATCAAATCTAAAATGTAATAAAATTATATTTTTTATTATATGAAATATATTGTTTTTAATCAATTTCCATTGGTTCTTCTTGATTTTCTTCTTGTTTTATTTTTTTCTGTTCAATTACCATCGGTTCATCGATTTCCATTGGTTCCTCTTCGTTATTATCTAAAAAAAACTCATCATAAAAAAAATCATTTCGTTATTGTAATATATTTCTCAATTTAAATAATTCTTCCATGCAATAATTACACAAATAATAATTAAATGACATAATTTCAACAGATGGGCAATGACTAAGTTCGCCATCATCTATATGTCCGCCACAATGTCCGTATTTAAAAGGTGATACGATGTGTTCGACTTTAGGCACTCCTAACAATTTGATATTGTAGGATAAAACATTGTTTCTCTCACAAAATCGTTTTTCGTGAATTCCACCTTTGTATAACACAACGTCATTTTTACCAATGTGTTTCATTAGAAATTCGTCAACATCTTTACACATTAATATTTTGGTTGTTGCGAATAACGATTTATTATTATTGAACAAATTGAGTTTTGGATAAAAAGGTAATTTATGAATAAAATTGCAGCAATATTCAAATGCGTGTCGGTATTTTGAAGAAAGATGATCGTAATCAATACAAGGTACAGCGTGTATATTGAGCATATATCCAAAAGGATCGCACATTCTTGTTAGTGACACTTCTCTTATACAAGCATGAGTTTTGGAAATTTGGATCGTTTCCATATCCATCAACCACCATCTTCTTCGCAGTTCTACTTTTGAAAAAAAAATGTATTATTTTCGTTTCGTTAAAACCCACTTTACAATTCTCTTTCCGACTCTATTTAATTTGTTATTCATCGCATTATTAGTATATCTCGAATTTGTCTTTCTTTTGCAAAATTTCAATTTTTTACATTCAATTTTTCTTTTTCCAAAATTTTTTTTACTCCATTTTTTTTTATGCTTTTTTACCGGCAAAGAATTATTAACAGGCACTGAAGAAACTATTTTAAAATCAACATCATCATCATCGTCCTCATCAATAATTCGCCTCGGTTTATACTTTATAATAGCCATTTTTTAAAATATTTTTCATATTGTTTCTTCCATTATATACTATTTTTAAAAAGGTAGAATATGAATTAATATAGTGTCAAAATAAAAAAAATAAACGCTTACCTTTATTCGTTTGTTCTGTTGTATTCTCATTAATGGTGCGCATCATTTTTATATGTAAATATATTATTTATACTAGAAAAAAAAATAGATAAATAGATAATATAACAATAACAATATGGTGACAAACATAGCGTTGCAAGATTATTTTACTTCGGAACCGTTATTTAACGAATATTATTTGGGTGTATATTCGTTGGATGAAATACAAAATGCATTTGATTATTCGTATTTGAGTAGAAATTTTAACAGAAAAGGATGCTTTATTATATATAACAGCGATCCGTCATATAAAAAAGGCGAACATTGGCGAATGTTAATGAGAATAGATAAAGATCATCTGTTTTGTTTTGACAGCTTTGGTAAACAAAGTTTCGATCAGCAAATTCCTCTGTCTTTTTTAACTTGCAACGTTCTTTTTGAAAATGCAAGTTTGATAAATACAAACTCCTACATCGATAGTTTATCTGTTAATTACAACGAAATCGACACGACTTTGCAAGATTCTAAAAAAGATTTAAAAACAAACACGCAATTTTATTATTTTTCACAATTTATCAAATGTTATTCGTTGGAAAACAACATACAAAATCTTACCATTTCGTACAATCGATTGATTTATCAAAAATACAATACTGTTTTATGTGGTGGGTGGTGTGCTTATTTTGCTTCGCTTTTCTTTCAACATTTTGAAAAAATCAAACAAAATATTGACCTGTCTTATTTCAAACAAATATTGGCTTCACACTTTCAAGAAAACACCGTTTTTGATCGTCGTTTAATTTTTCAATTTAAAAACTTTATTAGAAATGTTTTTTTACAATATTGTGACGTAATAGCTAAACGTGCTTTTTTACACGATATAGAAGATAAAGAAGAAGAAGAAATGTACTTACACGATTCACCGTCGTCGTCTTTCGACTTCAACCCTGTTCGCGTTTTTCAAAATGAAGTTAATATTTTGCAACACAACGAAAACAAAGCTCTACTTAAACAATTTGATTGGTTAAGAACAGAACAAAACATTCAAAACTCGACGTTTTTACATGAAAACGATTTAAACAAATTACCGTACTATTGGTTAAACGATTCGATCAACACTTTAAAAGAAAACGAAAAAATGATTTCGTTACAAAAAAGATTAACAGATATAGCAAGAGAAAATGTCGTTTCAGAAGAAGATAAACAATTATTAACATTGTTATAAATATTTACATTATTTTTTCATTGTCTTCATGAGTCTGTTTTCTTTTTTTAATACAAATACATTTTTTTTCAGTTTAGCCAAAGTGATTTTATATTGTTCGTTTTTATCAATTAGATTTTCGTTTTCGCATAACAAATCTGTGACTTCTCTATTCAGCAAATACCTTTCGTATTTCAACGACTTTACTTTCTTCTTCAAACGTTTTATTTTCTTGATCATTTCATCTCCACTTAATAACGTATTCATTTTTTTTATCTAAAAAAAAATTATATATCGTCAAATTCAAATTGTCGCCAATCAAAATCATTTCTCCATTGATGTTCCTCTTGATATTTTTCACTATTACATATATATATTTTACAACATTCACATTCATATACAATATTGTCTTTTTTTAACCACACTTCTTCGCATAATTCGCATTGCAAAATATCTTTTATCGTTTCCATAATCAATTTACGATATCGCTCTACAGTTTTAACTTTATCTTCTATAATCGACTTGGAACATAAACAAACATTATTATTTTGCATCTAAAAAATTAAATATTTTTTTTTACATTTTTTTATATTCAATATCTATATTACAAAAACAAAATATATTAATACATTTACAATATTTTATCATTACATTTTCAATTTGCTTTGTTTTAATTTGCTTTTCTACTTTTGTCTCTTTAGTTTCTTGATTAGCGTTCGTTTCTTGATTAGCGTTCGTTTCTTGAGTAACATTTGATTTTTTCATTTCATCTTTAAATACGTCGTCATTTTCATCGTCATCGTTAATTTTTCGTTTTCGCATATTTTCATTAAATATTTCCATTTTGGTTTCATTTAATGTTGTTAACCATTTATCGAATGCTATCAACTAAACTTTATCATCGTCTTATATAGATTTTGTTTGTTATTTCACCTGTTTTTATTATTTGTTCCTAATCAATAACATCGCTTTATTATTGCACGCGTTATATTTATATAACAACGTTATATTTATATAACACCATCGATTATTTTTTCACCTGTTTATTACGTCACTTTTCTTTTGTACACATTTAATTTGTTCCTAAACAATATTATTCATTGTTACTATTAACAACATCGTTTTGTTTTTTCACCTGTCTTTCTTTTGTACACTTTTTATTTGTTCCTAATCAATATTATTCATCGCTGTCATAGTGATATTCTATTTATTGATTCACCTGTTACATTGTTACTAAAATATAAATTAAATGATTTTTTTTTCATTTTAATCTTTATCTAACGTGAATCAAACGAAACAAGTATCAAAAATGACTCTTGTGTGTTATACTTCGTTTTTGGAAAAATTTATGTCTGATTTAAACGAATCACATCTATTAAATAATAACATTACTATTAAACTAACATCGGATATGAAGGTGGAAAAGATTGAAAAAGCATTTTCGCTTACTATTAAAGCTGATACAATTTTAAACTGGGTACATAATAAGATTGCTAGATTAGAAGATAAGCTGATTCGTTTACGAAGCTTAATCGATAGTGGTTTGATAGATGAAGAAGAGAAAATGAAAAGATATGTTGATAAACAACGAGGTTATTTTGATTTTGAACATCAGTTACGAAATGGTATGTTTTCAATTGATCAACGAACATTATTTCATTTTAATGTAACCTCTCACTCGATGAAATATGCTGCTATTTTTAAACAATCGAGAAAAAGAAAACACAACGAATAATACTATTTTATAACATATATTCTTTTTTAATTAAAATTACATTTTTTTTTTATTTATTATTCTCAATTATTGTTTTCACACCTTGACCAACACCAGCGCTTATCGCTCCACTTGCTGCTGCTTTTGCCGTTCCAATTGCAATCGCTCCTGCTTTAGCTGCTAAAGCTGCTTTCGTAGCAATAGCTGCCGCCGCCGCTGCTTTACCCGCAACAGCTGCTTTAGCTGCAATGGCCGCTATAATCGGTGCGATAAGAAAAGGTAAACCACCTCTTTGCATGTTTCTTCTTCTTCGTTTTTTATATCTTTTTTGTTTTGATATTTGTTTTCTTCGTGTATATTTTTCTCGCGAATTGTTAATCATCGTTCTATACTAATTGACTTCTTCGTGCTACCGCCCAATCTAATGCTTTTTTTCCATATGTTGAAGATAAAAACTGATCACCGGCAATCTTTCCCAATCGAATAAGTTTTTGAATTTTTTCACCTCTCCCTCGTTGTTTTCTGTTTTTATTTCTGCGTACTCGTCGTCGTCGTCGATACATTATAATAGTTGATTTTTTATATTTTTTTCGTTTTATATAATAAATTACTCAAAAAATATCATCTTTTAACTAGCTTTTAACGAGTTAGGTGAATATGTTATTTCTTCGTGTAAACCCGTTCCATTTTGAATATATTCCGTTGGTACATACACACCAATTGTTACTTGACCAGTAAAATTTTCATGAAATTTTAACGTAATTTGAAAAGCGCTACTTCCTGTCATAATTTGAGGAGGAGCGTTTTGAACAGAATTATAATCACTCGTCATATCAAACACTAATGGTTGATCGTAATTGTATTCTGGATTAAAATATTCACGCATGCTTGGAATAAAAGTATCGTTTTGATCATGAAAAGCAGAGACTAAATTATCAATATTTGATGTTGAAGAAAGTCCGCCATTGTGCCAACTTGCGTACATACGATACACTTGACAACGTGTTAAAAAATCTCTCATATCGAATTGAATCACATCACCCGGATTACTATCATAACTTCGTCTGCAATTTGAAAACGTTACTTGTGATATAACTCCTGTAGATATATCACGCAATGACATACAATTTTTATTTTGATGTTCCAATTGATCTTTTCGATAACAAGAAATAATAATAGTATTTCCCAACCAATTGGAAACTTTGTTATTTCCCATGTCAATAGTAAACTCATTTCTATTATTAACCACATTATCAATTGTTTCCAAATGCTGCATACGAAATAATGTATAAGGTTTATCTGGAGTAGACATCATCAAAGCCGTTTTTTCCACAACCAACGTAGGATTTATTTTGTGATTTAACATATACAAACACGGATCTTCCATTTTTAAACCAATATTAGCCAAACTTGTAACATCTCCATCAGTAACAGGAAAAATATGTTCCATCAATTTTTCGTATTTATTTTCAAGATATATTTCCAATGCAAATTTCTTTCTTCCAATATATTCATCTATTTCAAATATTTCATTCAATAGCTTTAAAGGTATAAGAAAATACATTCCGTTACCGCATGCTTTTTTATTATATCTATTACACAAAATTGTTTGATAAACAGGAGCATCACCAGTAAGCGCACGAATATTAGCATTTGTACCTTTACTTTCTGTTACTGTTGGATGTTTAGCATAAAATTCTTTAACATCTTTATCGCCATAACTAACACTACCCATTTGCTGATCTAAATTCGTTTCACGATACTTTTTTTTGTAATTTTTCTTATAAGTTAACGCTTTCATACGAGACAAAAATTCTGACGGAACAAAATTATTGCTACAATGTTCTTGATTTTTCGCCAAATTTGTAAACAATTTAATTCCTTTTATCCAATAAAATATGAAATCTTCCCGCAAACAAAACCTTTTCATTAATGCATCATCAGCATGACCATCTGTCATATTAAAAGATGTATTACCGTTTACATTTTTTAATATTCGCAATTTAAAAGCAAGACATATTTCACTTAATTTTATATGATCGACAGCCTCCCATTCGAAACGAAGTTTTATATCACGAGTTGTGTTATTATTAGGATAGATTATTTGCGTAGTAGACTTTATTATTTCTTCTTGTACTCCTGTTGTATTAAAACCAGTCCATTTTTCACTCAATCTTTCTTGCCATTCTTTAGATAATTTTCCTGAAAGAGCTTGTTTTAATAAATCTCCTTCTTCTTTTGTATTAATTAAACTCTCTTCGAGAGTAGCAGGATTATCGTTAGGACTATAACGATCTTCCAAATTCCTTTTACGTAACTTACTTTCTGTTGACATTTTTTTTTATAAATAAACAATACAACATTAACTCTTTATATATTTTTTTAATTAAGAATATACATCAATTAGAATCGCTTTCAGAATCGCTTTTAAACACGTCTTTTTTTTGCTTTTTAACGTCTTTTAATGCTTTCTTATAACCTTTTTGTAACCATTCTTTTTTTCGATTTTTATCGGGTCTTTTACAAACAACGGTTCTCAAAGCGCACGTTCTACACATACCCTCAACATTTACAGCTTCAACATTTTCTAAACATACGTTACACAATATACTTTTTCGAGATCTCTTTTTATCTTTTCGCACTTCGTCTTCACTTTCATAGTTCTCATCTTCACTTGCGTCATCATTATTTCGTTTTTCATTTCGCATCTTTGTTTTTCTTTTACGTTGTTTATTTTCTTCATTAGTACAACTGTCTTTCTCTTTCTCTTTCTCTTTTTTTAACAATTCGAGTTTATCGTTCATTTCTTTTATTCTTTCATTCATTTCTTTTTTATTTTCTTCTTTAATTTGTTGTAAATAACCATTTATTTGTCTCATTTTTTGATTATTTATCTCATTATATATATGTCGAATCTCATCGTGAGATTTTTTCGATTTTACAATAAATATATTAGCATACGCTTTAATATGACTCATTTTTTATTAATAACTTCAACTTCAACAATAAATAGCGGTTTAAATTTATCATCTTCGAAAATTAACGGTTCTTTATTCGAATTTAATAACGTGCATTTTATTTTTTGAAGCGACGTTATTCGATTTAAAATAAACGTTCTCGTTACGCCGTCAAGTTGAGGATTTCTATTGTTGTTCGTAACATGAATATAACCCTCTCTTTCAAAATATTCATTCATATCAAAAGAACAAACGATATTTTCAACAAGTTTGTTATTTAAAAAAACCATTTGAGATAATGCATTTTCAAACTGAACATGTACCATTTTATCGTCTTCGTGAGGAAAATTCAAAACGTTATTCGGCATAAAAAATATTTGCTTAACGAAACATCTCACTTTATTTTCGGCATATCTTTGCAAACATTCGCTTATAGATTCCATCTCCACTCCCAACAAAAAAGGATTGACTTCACTACTTTCATTATTGTCTTCTCCATTCCATTTCTTATGTAAAATAAAAACATCTTTCAAACCACTGGCATCCATTGTAACACAAATATTGGATCGATAGGATAATTATATACTAATTTTTCATTTTTTGAATTCAATAATGTACAACTAAATGATAAAAAATCAACCGTGTCTTTTACTTGAAAATAACGCATTTGCCCTTCTAAAAGAGGTTGATAATTGTTTAACAATGAAATGTTTGTTCTTTTATCACCTTTAACTAAATATTGATTTAAATCAAACGACGCCACTACATGTTCAACCTTTATATTGTTTAAATAAACATCACATTTCTCCGCCATATTAAATGTAACATGCACCCAACGATCATCTTCAGAAGGAAAATTAAGAGCTTCGGTTGGAAAAAAATAAATGTGAGTTATAACGCAACGATAATATTTTTTATTTATATTTCTTTGTTGAATTTCATTAACTACTGAGTTCGATAATCTTAATGAAAAAGGGTTACTCTCGTTTTGCAAACTATTATCATCGCGATGAATAATCATAGTTTCAAACACATTTGTCAATTTTTTATTTTTAATTCTTTCATCTCTAGGCTGATATAGTATTAAATGCACTCCTCTAATAGGATAGCTTTCTTTCCAATTATCAATAATAGTACCGTCATATCTTCTTTGAACAAGCGGTTGTTGATATATATCAGTGGAATAAAATGTAAGTTGTTGAATAGCATCATCCGTTAATATATTCTTTTGTCCTTGACACCAACGATAATAATTCGTTTTATTTTTAGTAGGAATTTCTTTTCTCCACAAACCTAAACATACCAAAGGTAATTTCACTGAAGAAGAATAACTTTCTTTTATTTGTTCACAATATAACCACACTTCCAAATTGTTCTTTTTATCATTCATGTACGGTTTAAATTTAACTGATTTAAAATCTCCATTTAATAATGAAACATAGTCATCATTATACTTTAATGAGTATTTAAAATTTCCCACTGGATTTTTAAGAAATTCAATTATGTTATACACAACACTTTTATCAATAGATTCTAATGAAATATCATCATATAACGGAGGACACCATTTTAAATTATCTTTTTCACTCCATTGCGGAGTCCAACGGTCTTTACACATTACTTTCAAATATATATTATTCTTATAATCTTCAAAACTTAATCCATTTAACACCATATTAGTTTTTCCATCCATTAATCCTTGTTTAAAATAATCCAATATTTGTGGTGATCGTATAGGAAATATACTCTGTTCTGTTGTTTGAAACCATGGAATAGTTAAATGTGATACAATAGTATCCTTATTCGCCGACACTTCTAAATACGAATAATCCGCTTTGTTCTCAACTCTATTGTTCTTCAATCTTATACACGTCATTCCGAATAAAAAGTCTTGAATACGAGGAGGAAAACAAGGCATATATTTCCAATACGTCTTATCCGGATACAACAAATGTTGCCACTCTTGTAATAATGTCTCTATTTCCACTTGTTTATCTTTAATTCGATCGTTGTCTTCACCGTATAAATAATCATACATCGTTTCAATTGACAAACATTCGTTAGGTCTTCCGGCATTATGACCTTCATGAATAACATTATTTCCAAACCAATACCTCATATCGGTTAAATGTTTATTTTTATCAAACTTATAATAATATTTTACACCAGTCGGATTTATTGATCTTTGAATAATTTCTTCAAAAAATCTTGCAAACGGTGTTGGAACAAATATAGGATACGAATAACCGGTTTTAGGATCTTCACCAAACACGTGACCAATATTAGAAACACGAACAGTGATTTTAATTTCGTTTACATCACCGCTTTTTTTAAATTCATCCGAATCTCGAGGTTGGATTCTTATCGAAAAGAGATATGTAAATTTTCTTCGATCAGGATCAATCATATCTAAAACGTTAGTGTCTTTTGGATTCTTATCATGTTCCACAAAAAACAGAAATGGTAAATTATGATATTCAGAGGGATCTCTTAAAACATATTCCCCATTCACATACTTTTCATATCCTTGTCGAGCAAAATTATGAAGATTATCGTACATACTTATTTTTTCGTCATATTGGAAACTGATATATTGATGAAACGGAAATACTTTATATATAGCAGCCTGAGAATGAGTAGGAATAAAACTAAAATCCATTATGCTTTTTACAACTTCAGGTGTTGTAATGGGTAATGGATTTGGAAGCGGAAAATAATATTGATTATGAATATATGTTTTCTTCACATCGTATTTATCACTTTCAGGTTCGTTTACTATTCGCACATCTTTCCCCTTCGGCATTACATCATACCAAAAGAAATTTTGCGGTCTTAATCCTCGCATTTTAATATTAATCTCTGCTCTGTTTTTATCCGTCACCATCTCGCAAAAATTTCTTTCTCTTGTTATGTAACTTTCATTTCTCAACGGACTAGCAGATATTCCACTACAAAAAGAGCCATTCCAAAATTTAAACGGTAAATACGAATTCGGAATCGACGGAAAATTCATGTTCCACCAATTTTTATCAATATCACTTCGTAAATCATCCCACTTAAGCCACTTTGCACCATCATTCATAAATGTTCTTTTCATAAATACATTATCATCATCGTTCCTTTTCAAATATTCGTCATTCACTAACTGTACAATACTATGATATATATTAGGTTTTCTTCGCACATCTTCTCGTAAATCTATAACTTTTACATCCCATCCATGTACAATACACACCTTTTCTGTAATCCAATCTAATATAACCGGTTCCTCATTCAATCCGATTCGAGAATAAAATTCATAATTATTATTATTATAATACTCTTTCACCTTTTGAATCCACGGATCGTTTGTTCTTTCTTCTTCCTTTTCCATTAAAGATAAATTAGTGGGAATTAACATAGATTGTAAATGAATTATAGAATCTCTCTTCAACATATTTCGAGTCACACTTTTTCTAAAATCTACAAAAGGTAAAGTAAATTCATTCGTCACATTGAAAAGATTTTTCGTTGATGAAGAATCACCACGAATTTCGGAATAATAATAATGTGTGGCTTCATATAACGAATCATCTAACACTTCTTCCCACAACATTTTCAAACAAAAAAATAATATTATATTAATCAATTGAATATATAATATATTCTCACTTATATTTATATATTATTCTTTCTTTAACAGATACTATTTCAAATGCTATAAAAAAGCGTTATTTTCTTCATTTTAAACGGTGTTTTTTCATTATTTTCTGATTGGTCAATTTTCTCTACAATCTGATTGGTCGGTTGATTTTTTTGTTTACTTTTCTCTACAATCTGATTGGTCGGTTGATTTTTTTGTTTACTTTTCTCTGCAATCTGATTGGTCGGTTAGGGACCCCCCGCAACGGTTTGTTTACTTAAGGGCCGTCGTTTGTTTACTTAAGGGTCGTTTTCTCTATATATACCGGTGCGAACGTTAATCTGTCATTTGGGCGAAAGCCCCAAAGGAGATCAGACGGCGAAGCTATACACAATTTTTTTTCCAAAATGGCGTCGAATGAAGGTGACTTTGTTATTCGTTTTATTTTTTCTTTATTTGTTAAAATGCGCGGTTTACTATATTTGGAGACTGGGAACTAGTTATATTTTACACGGTGTTTTTTTCATTATTTTACACGGCTTTTTACGTTTTTAAACGGTGTTTTTAATTATATATTTTATACATATATTAGTTATACACATTTTATTTTTTGTATTTTTTTCTATATTGGATGCTGTTTCAGATGTATTTATTTTTCAGCAATTCTCTATTCACACATTTGTATACAGAGGATGCAAACGTGCAAGCAACCGTCCGCACCTTTCTGATTGGTTGAAATTCATCACGTGATCATGACGTCATTTGTTCGTTCCAATCACATCATCGATGACGTCATCATATCGTCACGTTCCAATTGCATCATCGATGACGTCAACATATCGTCACGTATGGACGTGACAATCATGTTGGGGAGTCGTGCTTGCACGACGACACAACGTGATTGTCACGTCCATACGTGACGATATGTTGACGTCATCGATGATGCAATTGGAACGTGACGATATGATGACGTCATCGATGATGTGATTGGAACGAACAAATGACGTCATGATCACGTGATGAATTTCAACCAATCAGAAAGGTGCGGACGGTTGCTTGCACGTTTTCATACTCTGTATACACATCATCAACGGTGCTCAACAAATATCTGATTATCGTCTATACTAATAAAATAAATAAATTCTTATAAATACGGTGAGGAATTTAATACTCTTTGCACCAAAATGGTAACAACTCCCTTATCAATGTAATTTAATATGTTCAGCGTTAAAATAAAATTTTATCATATTTACAGGCCAATAGTATTAGGGACCACTTTGTTGCACAATACTGTATATTTGGTAACTTTGTCATTACAAAACAAAGGCTCACGTGAAAACACAAAAGCCTCAGTTGTTTTTTTTAAAAATTGTTTGCAAAAGTATTATCCTCGTCACCCAAAACATTACATAGAAGTTCAACAAATAAGAGAAGATATTAGCAAAAAAAAAAAGGGCAAAAGAAAATAATGTGTAATGGATTAAAGCAAAACTTCCTAAGAATCATCAAAAACCAATTCTAGTAATGTACCAGTTGAACTTTCAGCAAAGTAGTACATATCGGGAAAAGCTAAACCTAATCAATCAACAATAAGGCATCATTCTTAAAATCGACTTCTTATGAGTTAAGTGATCCAAAGCAAATAAAACTTGATTTGAGAATAAAAATATACATATGTATGTGTACCGTATGGGATTTGTCCGGTAATCTGGTACGGGATACAAAGGGGCTTTTCTTGCGGGTCCTGTCTGGGACCCGTATGGGAAATAAATAAAAAAATGATATTGAGGCAGATTTGAAAAAGCCATATTTAAAATAAAGGTGATTTGTTGTTTACCGCTCTTCAATATGTGTTATTTCTTATTTCTTTTGTTGTATTTTGTTTAAAGTTATCATATTCATAAATTGCTTATGCAATTGTTCATGATTGCATTAATTCTTTTCTTTTACATTTGCAAATAGCTTTCTGAAAACTTATTTATGGTTTATGTATCGTAAATATGAATAAATATGTATAAAAGAAAATTGAAAATAATTATATCAATTATATATTATATTTGATATAAAATATAATATTATATATTATACTTAAGTTTTTGTTTTGTTTTGCTGGAAGACTTCTAGCAAAACAAAACGAAAATTAAAAAAAAGACAAGGTAAAACAATTGTTAATTATAATATTAAATTGCATTGACGCTTAACCACTTCCAGGCTGGAAGTTGGAAAGCCTCAATGCAGTTTAGTATTATTATTAACAATCGTTTAAAACATAGCTTGTTTTATTAGGACAAAATTAGTCCGTTTATTTATTATACAGGAAACTGTTGATACCCAAAAATTAATATATATAAACCAAATATATGTTGGTTATTAGATATTTTTGTTTTATAAATACTATTTATTCACTAATGATGAATGAAGTAAATCTGTAAAACATGCATCTCTAAAGCAAAAGGAGGCATGTTTTACAGATGCCCTTGAGAAGATTAAGTTCTAAATATTTTCTGTTGCTTTATAAAAAAAAGTTTTTTGTTATACATCAAATGTAATTTTACTAAAAATGATGTTGTATAGAAAAATTGGAATTTAAAACAAAGTGTTATACAATATGTAGCTTATATTACTAGTTTTTTTTTTTTGCAATAATATGCAAATATAAGTATAAGTAAATAAAAACTTTAGTCATTAAAAATGTTTTTTTATTTTTTACTTATATTTTAATATTATTTTCATCATACATCAAATTAGTTGTTATGGAATTTTTAATATTTAGTGAAATTTATTGATCAGAAAGTGCTTTTAAATTTTTATTATTATGTTTGAACAATTTTATATAATCGTTTAACACCTTTAACCCCACTAATATTAATTTTAAAAAAGTATTCTCGTTTCATAATTTGTAATGAAACAAAATTATCTTTACTACATATTTATATAAAGGAAGTATATTTTTTTAAATCTACACAGTTTCAGATTTCAATCATTTAAAAAGTACGACCCACCCTTGCTTTATGTATAAATCAACAATTTTGCCTTTTCAAAAATTGCAATCAAGGTAAAAAAGGGAATTAAAAAAAAAATTTTTAAGTGATTTCCTATAACTTATAAAATTTATTATTCACATATAGTGCCACAATAAAATAAATCAAAAATTTTGAAAAAAGGTTGATTTACCCTACCGTGTAATTAACTATAACTTTTATCATTTAGAAACTTAAATTCAAAGTATAATACTTTTATAGTTTATTTATTTGGAATGAGTCATTTTTATTCAAAACGTACAAAAAACCGAAAGATAGCTGTTGCTGTTTCAGAAATATTGAGTAGTGCATCTGTGAATATATCTAACTTGCATGTATCAACCACACATGTTTCTTAAGTAAATAATGATAATTTGCAAATAAATATAGTAAAAATGTCAAGTTCAAAAGATCCAATTAATTTTCCAATATATGATGTGATTAGTTCTAATGATGACCCCATTAGCCAGGTTGATGATTTATATAACACTGAAGAATATAATGATTTTCCAGAATGGGTTACTCAAATTTATGATGACAGTGATAAGGAGAATATTGAAAGATATTTTAAAAGATAAGTTAGTTTCTTGGGCAGTAAAATTTAACATTTCCCAGACAGCATGTAGCAATTTGCTTGGTTTTTTAAAGAAGCTACATCCTGATTTGCCAAAAGATGCAGGATATTTGCTTAGTACTCAAAGAAGTGTTAACATTCGAAATGTTGCTGGAGGGGAATATTTTTAATTTAGCATACAGTATTGGCTGTCTATTTTTACCGAAAGGTATCCTCTCAATAATGATATAAATCAATTAGATTTGCAAGTTAATATAGATGGTGTGCCAATTTTTAAAAGCTCAACATATAGTTTGTGGCCTATACTTTGCTTGGTTAAAAATACTGGATGGTGTCCATTTCCAATTGCGGTATATTGCGGTGTCCATTTCCAATTGCGGTATAAAAGCAAACCAACTTCCCTTGATGATTATATGGAAGATTTAGTTTCGGAAATGACTATGCTAGAGAAGACAGGGTTTAAAAAAGATGACAAATGTTACTCTATCACATTAAAATCAGTTATTTGTGATGCATCGGCGCCAGCTTTTATAAAGTGCATTAAACCTCACAGCAGTTATAATTCCTGTGAAAGCTGTGTACAAACTGGAGAATGGCTTGGGAAAGTTGTTATGCCTAATCTATTTGCTGTTTTGAAAACTGACAGTAGTTTCCGAAATAAAAAAGACCCTGCTCATCATTAAACCTCGTTCATATCTCCTGTATTACGTTTAAATATAGGCTTGGTTAGTGGATTTCCTCTAGATTATATGCATTTGGACTGTTTAGGAGTTATACGAAGAATTATAAATCAATGAATACACAGCTTGTCTGTAGTATGTATTAGTCCTATTAATAAAAAATTCATAATTACTATAAATAAAAGTTTTAAAACATTTCTTATGTTATAACTCATAAAAACCTTAATTAGTTAAAATATGTTTACAATTGTTGCTTTTGAAAACACTTGCGAAACAGACTATGTTCCATTGAAATGGCTCGAGGGAGTGGATGCTAGTAATGTCCAATTAATGATTCCAAATTACACATCAGTTAAGTGCTATTGGCCACCATTTAAGAATCCCAACACAATTTCTAAAGCGAAAAATAACAGCCATGATGCAGAGATGAATTTGCCAATTTACATGGCAAGGGTGTTGGGATTAGCTTGTAAATTTATTTTGCATATAGTTTATTTTCTTCATTTATTGTACATTAGTATATGACCTTTTTTTTACCAGTTTTTATTTTGAAACAAGTTTTTTGACAGTTTAAACAAAGCTCGTCAAAAAGCCAAAATGGCAGAAGACACATCCAGTTTAGAAAAGTGCTTTATAATATTTTTTGTTATTTGGAAATTCATTTTATATTTATTACCTGTTGACACTAACATTATTAAAGATTATTTTTGTATTTTAAAAGAAAGAAGATGTTGCAACCCTGCAAACTCCCATCAAACAGCTAATCCAGAGTTGGCGATCAGTTGTTACAGTGAGTTTCATTATTTGTGTACACACCAGGATTTATTTATATATAATTTAGTATAATGTTCTAAAAACATGGCATAGTAGTTCATTTAAAAGTTGTAAAAATTTGAATTGAACTTTTCATAAATAAATTTTCGTTAAAAAAATATTAAGAAAAACAGCATGCAGCAAGTACGGAGTCATGCATGCCACATTGTAAAACAAACTTAAATTGTTCAATCTTCAAAATGATTACTGTATTCTTAGTAGCTTGTGTTAAAAAAAATTATCAAGTTTTTATAGAAAAAATAAAATAGTGATATAGGGGCATCCATAAAAAATGGCATCCAAAAGGGGGAGAGAGGGGGTCAATATAAAAAGGACAAAAAATGACAAGGGGAAGGGAGAGGGTTGTGAGAAAAGGACGTCACTTCAAAGATTTTTTTTTAATTTTTTGTAGAGGAGGGGGTCAGAAATAAACTAAAAAATGGTGGCATCTTTTATAAATGACCCCTATGCTGATAACTAGAAAAAATATATGTATAATTAGCTTTTATCACCATTTTGGTTAGTGATGAACATTCTAATAACTTCAACATATGGAATAGTGAACAATTTTCACCTCCTATTGCATCAACTGCTGCAAGAGCAACATCATTGTCAACTTTAAGTTCTACTACTGCAGGTAATTCTCTATAGTAACAACTCAGTTAAATAGTACTCCAATTATAGTATTCAAATCTAATATTTGTATATCATTATTTGTCATGTATTTATAGTTTTTTTGTTTTAAGTTGAGCTATTTCTTGAATAGGCTGTATATAAATTTTTTTTAATTTAAAAAAAAAAGGGTTTGCTTTGAGTGCTACATTTATAAGCCTCAAGGTAATGGTTAATGATAGTAAAGTTACTAATCTTTAACCGTATTATTGCATGGTTTGTAGTAAGTTTGTAAAAAATTTTTTATTTAGGCTCCAGTTTATGTCAAACTGCTAACCTGCAAACAGTATTTAATTTAATAACAACTTTGGTTAGCAATGTCGAGGAAATTAAAAAAGCTCTAAAGGTGCAAACATCATTATTGCATTCTATGAAGCAAAAAATGCTAGTTAGTGAAGAATTAATATTTTATTTGCTTGAAGATATAAAGTTGCCACTGACATCTACAGCAGAAGTTGAAACATTAGAGGAAAATTTGCCTTGCGTAGAGAAGAAAAAAGTTCTTGTAAGTTTAAAATGATTTTTAATTTCAACATTTTTTCGAAAGGATTAATTGCATAAAACAATTTGGGTTTAAGATTGGATCCCATGTTTTCATTTTAAAAGCCATTAGGGTGGGTTGAAATCTAATGTTGAAGTATTTATATCATATGAAAAACAATAATTCTGATTCCTGACTGATAAAGATTTTAAACTTATTTTAGTCGCATCACTTACTACAAGTTATTAAATTCTTAAATCTTATTAAACTTTATTTAACTTGCGTATTAAAATGTTTAAATTTAACGTTATATCAAACTTTTTGCTTAAAGATGTTGCAAGTTTGAGTGAGGATGACTTGTTTAAAGGAAGTGTGATTAAACGTGACTTTACATGATTAAGAATGACAATTATGTCTTTTCATTACATGTTATTTCTTTTAGGCAAAACATATATCAGACATTGGAGGCGAGGATCAAAGTAATTTTGTCATGATAGCGATGCCAGTTTTACTTGATGGTCAGCTTGCTCGGCAATTTAATTTGATAGGGCAGAAGGGAAAGAAATCGTTTAAAACCACTATTGCTTTGTGAAGTTTTTTTTAGTCAGTAGTATAAGCTCATGCATTATACAGCATGTCCCTAAAGGGACTGTATATGATCACTTACTACAAGATATTAAATTGTTAAATCTTATTAAACTTTACTTAACATGTGCCTTTAAACGAGTAAATTTAACGTTATATCAAACTATATTAACTATAGTTAAGATTATTTATTACTTTAATACAGTGTAGTTTTATTGCGATTATAGGTGCTGTGAAACCCAAATACAAATGAAGGGGTTAGGGCGAAAACAGGGGATGTCAGTTTTTGACAATTTTGAGACTTTTTTATTAACATGTTATACAAATCATAGGCTACATTCTATATTGAATTTGAAGCAAAAAAAAAAAAAACTAAGGGGCCAATTTAGGGATTAAAGAATACCCCTGCTATGTAAAAACAGGGAATGTATTGCTGTTGCAACCGTAAAAGCAGGAATTTCAAATATTTTTTGTTTTGAAAAGGATAAATACGGCCAAAAAAATAATGGCAGACGCATATCCTGAAATCTCAAAAAAACCTAGAAAAAGACAAGTAAACGGCAGAAAACGAGACAGTAAAAAAAAAATGAAACTTTCAGGTCATATAATGGGCGAGTCTTGTAACTACATTCGTTTAAAGTGTTTTAAAGTTATTAGTTTACAAGATAGACAAACAATTTTGGACAAGTTTAATCAAATGTCATGTAAAGACCAACAGGATGCTTTTTTGACATCGATTATAACTCCAATGGAAGTGAGACAAAGAAGACCTAGAATACGAAGTAATGAGAAAGATTTGCACCGCTATTCTTATCAATATCATTTATTAATAGCAAGAGACTCCCTTGTAAAAATTCAAATCTGTTATAAAGCATTACTTTCTATATTTAACATAAGCAAATCTAGACTTGAAAGAATACAGAAGGTCTTAACAACGACTGGTAAGTAGTTGTACATTTTCATAAAGCAAGTAATTTTTTTTCAAAATATTTTCAGGGTACACACAAACCTATTTATTTTTAGCCAAAATTTACTTTTTTAAATATTTTCTCCATGGCTTTCTTAACAGCAGTTTTGACAACTTCAAATTTTTCCCCTTCATCCACAAAGCACATGCCATTGATTCCCCTTCATTTTTTGTTGGTAAAAGATCTGTCAACTTACAACCTCCAGAAACAGTAGGGTTCGGATTCTTTAAAGAATGAATTGCCGGAAGAAGATCACCACAGACTCCATTTGATGGAGGTCAGAGTTCCTCTTGGTGCGGCATCTCTGAACTAACTTTGTTCTGGAATTAATTAAGGGATTGCCAGCATCAACTAAAGCCATATCTTTTTGAGGGGACTGGTTGAAGTGACCTACTAATTTTGTTATTTTGTGGTTGAGAATTGACCACTTTGGACATCTTTTATCATCGACAGTACCACTGACAACTAGATTTAGACACTGGTCGACACACCAATTGCACTTTCTACGCCAATTGATTTTCTAACACCTGCTTTAACATTAGCTGCACCGTCAACCGTTTTCCAGGTTTTGACTCCAAAATCAAGCTCAGGTTTGTTGATAAATTCATTGAGTTTCTTAGCAATATTGTCTGCAGTATGTTGTTCGGGGAAGTAGGACATTTCTACCAAGAAGCGCTTTAAATGGATCTTTGAAACTGTATAGTGGAGTGTAAGGCTCATGAAAGACAAATTGATATGATCAGTGGTCCACACGTTAGATGGGAAGGCCATCAATAAAGACATGACTTGTCTGTTTTGAAAATGTATTTTACATGCTCCTTGATGAATTTAAAAAGGAGAGGAATGTATTTTGAAGATTTACTCTTTGCTTTAATAGCTCAGAATTAATCGTTGGTTGCAGTTTTCATCATCGGAGTGAATGCGTCAGTTTCTACAATAGAAAATGGTTGACTGTTTTTAATCACCCATCTAGTAATGTCAGCAACAGTTCTTATTTGATTGATACCAGTGACTTCCAATTCTGGTTAGGTAGCCTGTTTTCCACCTCGCCGTGTCCGAGTGTTGGAAGTACCACAAGTTCCACTTGGTCCAGGCTGTGGAGATGCTGGTGTATCTTTCTATGTCTATGGACATCTCCTTTTCTTTCCTCTATTTTGTGTTTTTTCAAAATCTGAGTCCTCATAGGCAAGCTCATCAAAAATGTCAGGAATTGTTGATTTTTGCTTGTCTTTCTTTTCTAATTGTTTATATAAATTGAAATGGACTCTTTTCAAATGATTCCTTAAAGGGACTTAAGTATGTTTTGCCACAGTCCTTACATTTTTCATTTTCTTCCTCCACCTTGTATAAAAATTACCAAGTTTTAGATTAAGCATCTGAAAAGAAAAAAAAAAAGAAATTACATAAAAAGGAAACAAATCGGATTGTTTTTCGGATTAAAATTGCAAGATCGGATCGCACTAATATTTCGAATTATTTATTGAATTTAAAATCTGCAAAAACGAATCAGACTGTCTAAGACATAAAATTATGTCAAAATATTTGGGTAGAAAATATTTCTGACAAAATTTATGTCGGCAGAAAATAATTCGGACATAAAATTTTGGCAAATTATGTGGGCAGAAAAATATTTCTGACATATTTCATGACGACGGAAAGTATGTCGACAGATCTGCCAGATATATTATGGCGTAACAACTCTGGTTACACTAATCTCCTTGGATAATAGTGAAGCACACCTTTACTTGTGTTGTACATATATATGTAGAAAACATATATTTTACTCACGCGATGCATATTAACATTTTAAGAGAAACACATAAATGTAATCATTCATTATTTGAAGAAGAGGAAGACGAAGACTACAACTATATTTACACTCATATCAGTTAGATTGTAGAAATACATAAACAAAACTGCTAAATAGAAATATAAAAGAACAAATATTAAACATATAAACTTATATGCAAATATATTGAAATTTAATTCATAATTTATCAACCCTAGTGGTTTCTCTTTTAACAAAGTATTGTGGTTTTGATGAAGCTTACTTTAACTTTGTTCTGCAGAACAACATCAATTTTCATAAATGGTAAGGGCTTCTTGTTTGTATAACTTTATTGGATAGCCAAGGAAAATTTTCTACTCAAGTTTCTTTACTTCAAAAATATTTATACTTTCCAAATTTGAACACGTGCTCTTTTTAGCTTTTTGACTTCTGCTTTTCCTACTTTCCAGTTGCCCAATTTCATTTAAACTTACATTTTTTGTGAAAAACCAAGAAACGAATGTTTACTCTTAAAACAAATACGATTCAACTTGCAGACGCCAAAAACATTGTTCAAATTTTATTATTGTAGTGCGATAAAACTAGCTCGTTTGAACTCGAGATATGATAACCGTTTAAGAGTCTAAACCCAAAAGTTACTAAAGTTTCAAGGGGTTTTCTAAACGCATTTGACTCAATTTTCTTGAAGTTAATGCGTTTTTTCTTTACTCATAAATTCGGCTTTTGAAACCGTGGCGTTGTTAAAAACGGTAACTTTTCATAGCTCAGTCAACTTTGTCAGCTGTTTAGTCCAATTAGTATTAGATTTTAGTGCAAGCGCTTGTGCTCTAAAATGAGTTTGTTAGGTAAAAGTGGAATTGCGGCCTTTTAACCCAAAAATTTGCTAGGAGGTGCGTTGCAGATCGCGTCTGTTGGCTGCTTTGCTGGACCATTACAGTAGTATTTTAGTAATAAACAATCTTTTCTTTGCAAAACCCCGTTGTATTCCATCCAGTTTAACTGAAAAGAAAGTTTCAAAGTCTTTAATTTTTTCTAGAGTTTTAATCTGGCCGCAAACTAAGGCGTTCGAAAGTTCGATTGTGCCACTGCCTCAAAATTTTCCTTTTCTGAGTTGAAGCAGAGCGTCCAATACTCACCACTTCTAGCCAACCCCTTTTGCATCCCCTTTTAAATACCTCTATAAAATAACTCTGACTCTACTTTTAACAGATTTTGACGATAGTTTATGAGTTACAGAATTACTTTTAAATTTAGAAGTTTTAAAACAGCTTTCGCTGTGTAAATTGTCTTAAAAACTTGAAGAGACGAAAAAATCTTCACCGCTGTAAAAAAGCGCATGAGCTAATCTTTTCTAGTAAAAGCTCCACTTTTAAAATAAACACTGTGAGGATTTAGGACCTGCTAAGCAACCATCAGAGTCTCGGAGGTCTCGTATATACGATACTACCATCAACAATACTTTGAAGTTGGGATAAGAAAAAGGAGTCTTTTCGAGACCGATGCCAAATCTGTATCAGTATCGGTCTCGTAGGACGGTATCGTGAAAAATGACAGATCCAAACAATAGTTTCCGTACTGAGACTCTGATGCTAAGTGCGCAGTAAGCATAAGCGTTACCGGGCGTAAAAATATGTAAATCAGAAATTCTATACGCATATTTACACATCTTTGCGCATAATCTGTGTAAAATGCGGAACGTTAACGGCATCCGCCTGTCAACATTTCGCATTTTACGTTTCAGCACGCTGGAAATGTAACGTTTTATGTAACGTTTCAGCAGGCTGGAAACCATAAAATTTCGTAAAACACCCAGATTTCGCCGACTTTTTTAACCTAGTCCCATATAAAAATTATTTTCTCACTCGCTTTTGATAAATTATATTGAAGTTTGATCGTATAGAGAAAAGATTGCTCTTTACGATGCCTTTAAAACGAATGAACTCTGATTATAAATAACGGAGCCACGAAAATCAAAAACGGTGGCCACTGGCATGTTTCCCAAGTTATATTGCTTTCAGTGTTTGCCACCAACATCTCATACCCGCCCTTTTAAACTCATCCATTAATTCTCTGTTTAAAAGATATTCCTGCATCCTAATACCACCCTGAAAAAGAAAAAAACGTGTTTTTTGACTGATTATCCAAAAGCTCTTCTAAAATTTGTCAGTAAGATTAAAGGATTTTTAGGATAGCTTTTTTTTTCTAAAAAATCCTGCGTTTTTTTTAATTAAAAAAAAAATTTATATGATGTAATTTTGACGGGATATTGTGCGGTCCTCATTTTTTTGTTGTCATAATGATCAGTTAATCAACAAAAATGTCTGACCATGCTAATGCGCATGTCGAATTAATCAAAGTTCAATTCCCACTCTTTTGACTACAAATTGATTGTTATGAAGCCTCAAACTAGGACATCCACTGCAAAAAACTGTTTTATCTGCAGAATTCCAAGAACAAATAGCATGAAAAGTATCTACTTGACAAAGCTACTCAAAAGTTAAAATTTATGTGGCTCAAAAGCGGTGCTTAAAATGTTTTTTAGTTGGAGCAAAAAGATTGGAGATAGAGAAAAATGATTTTAACCTTGCAATTTGTTGCAGTTTGCTTCTGCGTTTACTCTCGTCCCCGTATAATCCAATATCGTTCTGATCATTTTTTTAGTAAATGATTTGTTCCCATGATTTCCTTCTTCATGGTAATATTTAACAAACAATTTTGTAACTTCATGACCTCTCGGCAAAATGATAGGATACTTAACATCGTAAGGCAAGAGATAAGCATTTTTTAATCGACTACAAGAGCGTTAAAGGCCATCTTCATCAATTTGATAGTAAAATTATTTCATACGTTAACCAATTTTTACGGAGTTTGTGTCCAAATATTTACATCTATTTTATTTTCGGAATTATTTTTAACTACTCCCTCTCATTTCTTTTAATTATTCGCAACTTTAGATTGCATTACTTCAGATCATTAGTAGCACTTATTAGTATTACCAACTTTAGATGTTACATTTGACAATTGGCACCTCTAATAGTGGATTGAGGACTTGCACAAAAGTAGACTACAGCCAGTTACATTGCAACTTTTTACTTATCACATTTTTAAATAATTTTTCACACACATTTGTGACATTGGTCCAAATAGTTGGCAACCAGGTAGACTACTTGTCTGGGACCAAGCATTCTAATTTCGAAGCTGATTACTGCATTGAATTGAAGAACGAACTTCTTTCCCAGGCCTTTTGGCATATGATCGGCAAAACTCTGAGAATGGTCAAGTTGTGGCACCTCAAGGTGAATGGTAAGGGCATTGTCTGCGGGCGATTTTTTTGCTGATCTGTCGAACTTCTTTCAAGAATTTGTGAACTTCCTCAAGCTTCTCGAACTTGTCTGGTTTCAGAATTAACTTTTGAAAATTTTCAGTAAGTCCCCTATGCATCACGTTCATGTCTTGAGTATCCAGCAAGAAGGAGCAGAGCCGGTTTGATTTCCAAGAGTGATTCGATGGTGACACACGTTGAATTCCGACGGGTTAGGCCGTTGACACCAATTTCTTGAAAGGAATTTTCTTCTTTTCGCAGGCCTTTCTAAGGCACTGTTTGAATATTGTTAACTGATTACCAAGGGCAGTCAGACCACGCAATTTTTTCAGAACGAATACGAGCTCTGGCTGTCACTCATCGGGGTTGCCTTCGACCGCTTGAGACTTTGCAGAGAGGTGCAGCCTTTTTTCTTTCCCGCTTGTTCTCCTCAAACAATTACAAAGAATATGAGCACTGCAGTTCAGTTTGTTTTGGAACAAAGTTTCTTCTGTTTCTCGATTGCGAACTGCATCTCTGACTCCAGCAACAACATTCTGCCCCTTATCAGTGATGCAAAACAGGTAGAGGTCCCTCAATGCAGGTATGTCTAGCTTAAGTTGCTCCATTTCATCTTGTAACCACACAGCAATGCTGCTACCTGTGCTGCATTCTTCATACAGAGAGCATCTGAGCAATAGCCTTTTCAGTTCCGGTGGTTACTTGGCAACAGCACAGTGTCCTTTCAGGGAGAAGTATTTATTATTGGTACACGAAGTCAAGCCATCGTTAGTTGCAGTCATACCGTAGACGAACTTAAGAAGAACATCTACGGTATGACTGTTGTATAGGCTTCGCTTTCAAAGGGAGGCAGGTCATCTGGATCTTCGTTGGATTTTCTTTTTTACATTCACTTCCTTCTTCGTTTTCAGCAACTACATCGCCATGACTTTGTGATGACAGAGTACTTGACTGGCTAGCAAACATTTCCGAAATGTTTTTCTCTTTTACGCACGTCCGATTTTAAATTCAAAGTTTTAAAATTACAACCTTTCTAACATCATTTCAAGAAACGGAAAAGGAAACAATTCTAACACACAATGATGCTTTACGATCGATTTTACTGGTTTTGACTTACCTTAGATTTTTTTTAACAACCAATCAGAGTCGAGCATTTTAAATAAAGGGGGAGATAAAGTAGGTATGTGTGCAAAATTTTTAAACCATTCAAATATTTAATTATTTTACATCATTGTAAAGAGCTTTAAATCAGTATTACGGTGGTGAATATTTCATAAAAAACTAATGATTCTACTAAAAGTTATGCCCATTTAAGTGACAAATATTCATTATAAAGAATGCTTAGGAAAACTCCAACCAACTTTAAAAAATCGCGTTCGGCTTACGGTGGTTTTAAAATAGAACTTCATTGTTTAGTTTTTAGCGCATTACTTTGCCTCGGTTATATTTTCTCAAACCATTCAAAATCGCGTAGGCTTTCTAATGAATTGTATAGGTCTCTGAAAAGTCTCTGCCGACAAAGCGATCTGTCGTTGACGGTCGCAACCAATTCATCAAATTCAAGCAAAACTACATGCGCCATTTGAAATAAAAACTTGTTTAACCACATTGGTATTTTAGTTTAGCAATGTGGTTAGTTTCCAACCATATGAATTTTATGAGACAAAAATATTTTATCCATACGTTCATTTACATTGCAATGTCGTTAAAATAACCATATTTTTTTTAATAATTGGAACCTTTTTAGATAATTTACAACCACAACATTTATAAACACTTTATACTCATTACACCTTCAAAAATCTTTTAAATATTCATTTATACCTTATAATCATTAACACCTCAAAATATAAAACTATCCATCAGCACCTTAAATTCATCGCTCATTAAATTCATCGCCCCTTAAAATATTTCGTAATTTCCCATAGCCCGCAAACTGCTTCCGAGCAGTTTTTAAATTTTTGTCTAAAAAAAATCGTTTAAAGAGAAATAAGCTCATTTTTTGTGGGTTGTTTAATTGAAATGAATGACAATTTAAAAAAAAAATTTGAACAAGATTTTGAAAATATTGAGACTTCTCGTGTGAAACTTGAAAAAAAAATGGGGTTTGAAAACCTCCTATGCTTCAAATTAATAACACCTTCGGAGTCTAAGAATATCATTGAAAAAATTCATTCCCAATGTATGAGCGATGAAGACAAGAAACTAGTAAATGACATGCTTACTAACTTCAAGAGTGCTATAGACGAAGATTTGCAGAATTTTACAGGTTATCCAGATTCTCATGAAAGAGATATTGCAATCGAATTAGTCAAGTTGGGTGCTGATCCATTCAGAACAAGTGAATTAAGCTCCTCGGCATTTTTATATACTTTTGTTTATGACAATATTCAGATGGCTAAGAGTTTTATTAGAAGTAAACTTGAAAATAAAGGTATTTTAGCTGATCTATTGTCTACAACAAATGATTATGAATTTTGCAATTACTTGGTTAACGAATTAAAAAAAAACAACAAGACTCTGCTCAAGCTTCTTGGTTTAGAACCAGAAAGTGATGAATTTGTAGTTCTTTTAATGACGATCGAGGAATGTATGGAAAACTTAAACGAAGATTGTGAACTTGAATAACAAATATAATCCGCTTTTTGTAATGCGCATCGAAATTTGATTCAGTTGCATACTTATACAAGTAGAATTACACGACTTTTTTGTTTTTTAGGCAAATTTCTTAATTTCTTCGTTGTAAAATTTGTTATGGTTTTTCTTTTATCATGTAACTGTACATTACATGATCTTGATATTGGTTTCTGTAACCATTTCCTAAATTGTGTTGAAAGCATTAAATTGTCAGTGTTTGTAATGAATGTTTAAACAGACGTTTTTTTTACAAGATCGTTTAAAAAAAGGTTTTTCCAAAACATTATATATATATTCATATGTATATATATGTATGTATGTAGTTATATATATACATATATATTAGTATATATGTATGTATTTATATATATATATATATATATATATATATATATATATATATATATATATATATATATATATATATATATATATATATATATATATATATATATATATATATATATATTAGGGCGTCCCAGCCGCCCCAACTTTTTGCAAAATTGCTGTTTAAAATTTTGCAACTGTGTTTCATCATATATACACCGGAAATATATGTGTTTTTATGATTTTCAAAAAATTTAGCCAGCACAATCAAATTGAATATTACGTTATATTATTGAATTTTCATCTATTTAGACTAAAATACAAATTAAAGGATGAAAAACGCAATATTTTCCATTGAATGATGTAAAATCATGTACAATGTTCATTGTTTATTATAAAAATCGAAACCTCATTTATCTATTTAATCATCAATCATCATCCAGTGCTAGGAACTGCGACTTCTCTTGAGAACAAGATGATAGTTTCCGCTGATCTGGAACTTTTTTTCGCGAACTTTCCACTACTTGGAGTACATCTTGAAACCTTTCTTCGTCCATTGTTACACCCAAGAAATCATGACATAGCTTTACTCCTCTTTCAGCAGCTTCGTTGACTACTTGAAGACTTTGAACAATTGTCTTCAGTTCAAGAAAGTCGTCCAGTTTTGTCCATTCATTGGCTGGTGTTTGAAGAAACTCATAGGGAGCATTCACAATATATAAAAACCTCATTGATCCATGGCCAATCAAATCACTCAGTGACTTAATCTCCTCTGAAATTGGTTTAAGGTTAGGCTTTCCGAAGGATGCTCCAACACGATCTGTAGTACTTCCAGCACTTTCAAATTGGAGGAGCTGGAGCCTCATACTCTCTTTGTCTTTGTCAGATACTATTTGTGAGAAAAGAGTCAATGGAACAAGCTCTTCATTCATATACCAAGTATGTCTGCTAAGAGCTTTTATTCCCTTGCCAGCAATTATAGAATCATGGTATGCAAACTGTTTCAGTTTCTTGACTAAAATCAAATCGTTGACTGGGGCATCAGCTACAAATGGGCAATTAATCCACCATTGCACGTAGACACTTACAGCAAACACACAGAAACGTTCTAATTTCTTGATTTGATTTTTCGTTGCAACTTCTGAATTGGGAAACTGCTCAATTATCTTTCCGGACAATAATACTATTTTCATAGTGTACAGAAGTTTTGCCATCTATCTTGCTTTGTGCAAAGCTCCAGGGTGCTTCATGCTAAACTTCTGAGGTTCGGATCCTTTTGTAACTAATAATAGGCTGAGTTCAATAAGTTCTTGGTAATCCCCTCGAGTGAAATCTAATGCTAGGAATTCACGGAAGCAATTTGTTAAGCTTTCTTGTTCCTTTTCAGTTGCTCTAGGAAGTTCAGGATAGTAAAAATTTGCTTTATTAACTGGTGGAAGTTGTAAGTAGTGGCTCTTGAATCTGCAACAATTTATAATCATTATCACTAATTAAAGCAAGTCTATTTAATCAATTAAACAAATCTTTTTTTACAATTATGTTGTTAAAGCATTAGGCTTACCTTTTAAAAAGTTGAATGTTTGGACCAGATGAAGCCTCTATATTTAATGAATCCCAACAGTCGCTAAGCATGACTTCTCCTACATGCCTGCGGCATGCAAGCCACAACAAGGGGCGGTCTAGTTCTTTCTGCAGGCAGACACATGCTGCAGTATGCTGTCCTGTGATGTAAAGAGTGAATTAATTAATTCTTTAATAAAACTATAGCTAATAGCCTTACAATTAGTCCATTACTAAAACCTCCACAGTATTTGTAATCCTAGAGTTTGTGCAAAAATGATTTGTTGATTTGAAATTTAATAGATTATTAACATTTCACAAAATTTAATAAATAATTGCTATGTTAAAGTCTAACCTGTATTTGAGGATGTTGTGTCGAAGACCATACCTATGATGTTTTTGTCGCATTTCCAATCTACAAGCAGATTTTTTGTTGCAACAGAGACAATGTTACCATGTTTCAGATCAGCTTTTGTGGTTGAACTTGGAAGGGCTGGCACACCAAGAAGTTTAGTTCCATTTACTCCCGATACTAAAACAGGTAGACGATCATCGGCGTCTTTATAGTCCAGAGAAGCCATTAGTTTTCCGTCCCAATGAACCACCATTTTTGGAGATGGATTCCATTTATCTTTTATTTGTTGGCTAATATGGGGCATTACTGATGTTCGATATCGATGGGCTGAACTGGAACTTAGATTTATTTTTGAAACATCTCCTCCGCAGACAGATATCATCAAATGTAAGAATGAATTCATCTTAGTATTACTAATGTTATTCCTCACACTCCAGGCAATAACATTTGAATTTTTGAGAATATCATGTGGGACAAATATGTGTTCACCAGATTTAATTTGCCTTTTGTGTCGCCGTTCAATTCCAGAGCAGGCCGAGCTGGGTCCAGCAGTCCCCCCAACCGATTCATCACAAGAACTACTGGTTAACTCAAACTCATCAGTTTCTTTGAACATTATTGAATGGTCTCTTTTGGGAAAAGCTTTATCATAGGTTCTTTTCTGCCTTTTCTCAACAACTTTTGAATGGGCTTTGTCAATTCCTGAATAAGATGCTTTCCTATCAGTTATCATACTTTGCATGAAAGCAATATCTGCATCGATGGATTCTTTTTCCTTTGTTGTTTTATGTCGTTTTTGAACTTCCATATCTTGGTAACGAAAATTAATTACGAAAATTAATTACCGTTATAACGAAATAATATACCGTTATAACGAATATACCGTTATAACGAAAGAATATACCGTTATAACGAATATACCGTTATAACGAAAATTAATTACCGTTACATTCCGCAATAAACAGGCCTGGTTTCCATAAGCCTTAGCATTATTATTTTAAAGTATGGTAACGAAAGTGTTATAAGCAGTGCTGGGCAAAATACTTTTTAAAAGTATTTGAAATAAAAATAAAATAGTCTACCTAAAAAGTATTTGAAATGAAAATAAAAATAAAATAAAAGGAAAGTATTTCAAATAAAAATACATTATAAAACTATTTTAAATACAAAATACTGGAATTGTAACCACTCGAATCGTATATCACAACTTTATTGACATAATTTAACCTTTAAATCAACATTTATTGGCCTTTAAAAGTAACAGTTTTTCGAATGTTGCATCACTAAGACAGTTTCTTCGTGGCGTCTGAATTTGTCCAGCGGTGCTAAATAACCGCTCAACAGGTGCGGATGAAGGTAAGGTCGTATTGTACCTCACAAATACGTGTTTTATAACTTCATATTTTGCCAAGATTTTAAAATCCGTACCAGAGTCGCTTAAGTACGATAAACATTCGTTGTTGACTGTTGTTTGTTCTGCAATGTTAATTTCGCTAAGCGAGAAAAAATCATCACTCATGCCACTGCCACCAGCTGATTGAGTAGCTGGAAGTGGGTCAGGGTCAGAAATAGTATTAGCTCTGTACAACAACTGTTGTTGCTGAGACTTAGCTGCACGAACGAAGAGATCACGACAGAAATCTTTTTTATCACCCGGAACCCATCTCATTTTGAAGTAGGGATGCGATACTGCTGCAACTATCCTGCTGGCATTATGTTCAGAAAATGATAGATGAACCTCAAATCTTGTTTTCAAGCTTGTAAGCATAGATTCTGCAAATTTCTTAGCATGCTTCAGTGATTTCTGCTGCAGGTCCTGCAACTTCTGCTGTACGGTGTGTAGCGTCGGAAATACATCGCCAAAGTACACATTGTCACCTTGTAACCTGTCAATGGCAACAGCAATAGGAGCCATTATCATTACATACTCTTCTAGACATTCTAACTCCTTCTTTTTGAACTTTGGCAACTTCAAAACGTCGCATATTTCTCCAAGCTTATCTTGCAACTGGAGAATGCATTTCAATGCATCATACCGGGAGTTCCATCGTCTAGGGACTGGTATCAGTATTGCCCTTGCAATGATTTTTTTCACAGCATCCGATGCCTTGGAACTTCTATGAAGCAAATTCCAAATGCTAGTACACTTGGCCAATGCAGCTCGATAAAGACGTTTGAAATTAGCATCAGAATCACATGCTTTATCTGCATCAGTAGTTGATGTGAGGCTGAGAGAGTGACTATTGCAAGCTTCATGGTGAGGCAGAACAACTTCAGTATCATCATCCGTGTCTTCGCTAACTGGTAAATTTAGGACTGCAGTCATGTCCGCTATTTCAACATCATTGTCGGAATTTTCTGCTTCATCATCATCACCAGTTCCTGTTTCCTGAATTTGTTCTTCAGCAGTTGCAGAGATCCCTGAACCAGATGCAGTACTGCTAGTATCTACAAAATATTCTCGGAAGGCTTTGCTGAAGTTAGAGGCATCATCTGTTACTGTTGCTGTAATTTTTTCCACGTGTAACCCATAATCATTATGAATTTTTGAGATCATTGCAGCCACTGAGTCGTAAGTATGACTTCCAACAAAACGTTGACAGGAAAGAGCAACAGATATGCGTGATACTGATCATTCAGTACTAATATCAATATAGTGAGCTGTCATTCCTAAGTAGCTCTTTTGGTTCACTGACCAAATGTCAGCTGTTGTACAAACAAATGGTACTTTACTGAAGACTGTTCTTTTATCATCACGCATTTTTTGCAAACGGGCGTTTAATTGATTGCCTAATGTTTTGCGACAAGGTATACTGACATTGCGATTGAGTCTGTGGATCAAATTTTTGAACGCCGGCTTTTCCACTGTGATCAAGGGGCGCATTTCTTGCACAACGTAGTCAGCAATAAGCTTGTCAACTTCATCCTGTGAAGTGGATGTTTGATTTCGAGGCATAATATGCATTTGTTTCAACTTCTTAGAAGCAGGACCAGATTCGACAGAAGGTCCACCTCCAACTCCAGATTCCATCTCAGCTACCGAGCGCTTACGCTGTTTTGCAACTGAAACCTTGTGCTGCTTGTATTCCTCGATTCGCTTTTTGCCATGAGCATTCTGCAACAACAACAACAACAACAGTCAATCAACCGAGATTATTGCGTTTATTTGTGTTATGTTATAGCATTAGCGTTTGTCTGTGTTGCTTTATGAGTTTATTGTTTTTAATGTTTAGTGCGCAATATAATATAGTGTTTTTGTAGTTATATACATACCTGAAAATGTTGAGTAAAATTAGAAGTTGCTCTCAGTGAACCACTGTAGGTTTTTTTGCCAACACATAACATACACTGTGCAATAATTTTAACATCCTCTGTAGTTTTACTTTTAGATATAATTTTGAAAAATTTTCCATCAAGTATGGCAGGGACGGCTTGTTCACTCTCAGCATTTTCATTTTCTACAATTTTAGTCGTTTCCCTCTCTTCCGCCATTTTGAATTTTTAAGAGATTGGTTCCCTCTAATATAGTAATTAAATAACAAATTACCATTACCAAGGGTGGTCCAAGGCAGCTCAATCTAGCCAAAGAACTTTTTGTAGTTGCGTCATTGTGTAACTTATTGTGCACAATGAATATGTAGTTCAATGACTATATATGGGTCGTTGTGCATAATTCATTGTGCACAATGAATTAAGAAATGATATTTAAATTGTAAAAGCGGATGAATGTCAGGATGAAATGCATAACGTATATAGAATGTAGTCGTCTTAATATTACACTTTTGGAAACCAAGTTTTAATTAATTAGCTGTTGGTGGAAAAGTATTTTGTATTTTGTGTTTTAAACAAAATAAAAAATAGCCTTGAAAAGTATTTGAAATAAAATTGAAAATACTAATGAATAAAAGCATTTCAAATAAAGATAAAAATAATACAAAAGTATTTTAAATAGTATTTTAAATACTTTCATTTAAAATACTTTTTAAAATACTCAACACTGGTTATAAGGAAATGAAATTAATAGAAGATTTCAAATAAAGCTTGAACGTAGAGTTTGAGAATGTAGAAAATTGATGAATAATTATTATTGTATTGTACGCTGGTTTTTTTTGTTAAAAAAAACGGTTTGAAGGTTACATTTTCTAAATTTTACATGTGATAGAACAACTATGAACTGAGTTTCAAAAGTTCTTCTTTTAGGAAAAAAAACTGTTGAATTCTTTTTTAAAATTTATTACAAAAGTACATTACTTGCAAAATAGTTTATTCTCTAATAATCAAAAAACGGCTATTTTCATTGCCACAAAAAATTGCGCAAGATAAACATACTTTAACGACTTTTTTAACGTAAAAACCATGCTATTAATGTATTGCTTTTGTCAGCTAAAAGTTCATAAACTTATTATTTTCAAAATGGCGAATATTAGGGTTTTTAATGGGATTTTTTACAACTTTGACTTCGAATTAGAGCACTTTCCGTTGATTTTCAGGTCTATGTTTTTATACTTTTATGAATCAGCATAAAATTCTCTATCAGAATCAATCATAAAATTAGGGGGGGGGGGGGGGGAAAGTCGAGTTGCGCCAAGGAATTATGTATATAAAAATTATTTAAAAGATCTCAACATTAAATCCAAAAACCAAATTTCAGTTAGAATGACAAGGAGAATAATGTGAAAGTTTTCGTTTTGTGCACCTTCGCCGGGTCGTTGATACAAGTTTCAACATAAAGCGGTTGAACAATGGAAACGGCCTTTGTTTCCAGACTGTATATTCTTGTGACTATGGTTGCACGTCCATCTCTTTTAGGTCCATGGTGCACCTTCACCGGGTCGTTGATACAAGTTTCAACATATAGCGGTTGAACAATAGAAACGGCCTTTGTTTCCTGACTATATATTCTTGTGACTATGACTGCAGAAGATGATGATAGAATACAAAGCAGAAAAAGTATTAAGACTGAGGGAGATGATTTAAGATTAAAAATAAATGAATTAAGAGAATTAGGAGAAGATGACGGTTCTAATGATATCACAGTTTTATCTTTATTGCAAAAGATTATTGCTCATGATAAAAAGCATGGCCAGTCAGAAACAATGGAGGATAGAAAACATACATTATTTAATATAGCAAGAACTGTTGCTTTACTTTCTGTAAGAGCACAGCCAGATGAGCCCAAAAGATTGAAGGAGAAATATATCTCTTCAATTAAAAGGAGCATATGGAGAGATATAGAGTTTTTGCACAAGATACTTATATCTCAGCCTGAGATAAGTCATAACAATCACTGTATTGATGATACAGTTCAAAAAATACTTGAACATGATATCTCTACATTGGCTGAAGTTATAGCTAGTGAGTTAAATACAAGTTTATCAGAGGATGAAAAACAAAAGACGCGTAATTTTTATCACGATACCACTATATTGCATAATATATATAGAGTAGTAAATTGCTATCGTGAGAAAGAATCATTACAAAAGATTCTTGATTATACTGATCCAGCATTTCTTGTACAAATTAATCCAGAAACACTTAAAGGGAAATTAACAGTTTTTAGGGTGCTAGAAGTTATTGGAGAATGTTGTACAAAGAAAAACTTAACTGGTACTACTAAAGAATTAGTTGCTGATCTTGATTGGAAGTTACTTATAGCAGTACGTAATGGATTAGTACATCATGAATGGTTTTTGGCGTATGATAATAAAATGCAAGACTTGCTGGTTTGGGATATTAAAACAATACTTGAAGTAGATATCCCATTTATCAGAAAAAGAATAGAATTGATATGGTGTAACCACCAAGAAAAAGAAGCTAAGAGTGTTAGTAGGGACTTTGATGAAGCAGTGGCTGATGGGTTCATAGAACATAAAGAAATAGTTAGATTATCAGGTAACAATAAACAACTGATAATCGAACATTGTAAATGGTTCTTACAAAATGGTTTTATAAATGAGGCTCAGTTTTCAAATGTTTCAGATCTAATACAACAAGACTTAGGTAGAGCAGGTAAAGATAACTTAATAAAAGATTTAAAGAATTATATAGGAGAAGAAAAATTTACAAAAAAGCATCCTGAGTTAAAAGAATTGGAGGAAACAAGACAAGGATTTAATAAAATACAAGGGCAATTAACAACTAATAATAATAAAGCTAAAAAAAAGGTAAATGAGTTGCTGAAAGATTTAGTAAAAACTTTTGTAATTAGCAATCAAGACCATGCATTAATTCAAGAAAAAATAAAAGGTACTGCATATTTCGAAGGGTTACTGGCATTAGTAATGGATATACAGAAAAAGCATGATTTTGCTGTAGATGAAACAGAAGTTAAGATTCTAGAGCTGTATAATAAGATTAAGAAAAAAGAAAAAATGAAAAACAATCACATAAGATCTTTATATAACTTGTTAGTTGAAAAAGGTCGAATGAAAGAAGCAGAATTTGAAGAGATACCAGAAAACAATGGTTCAGCTCAGATCAATAAAATGCTACAGATGATAAATTTATTTATAGAAGGAAGTAATTTACAGAATGTTGCTGATAAAAAAATTGAAATAAGTAAAAGCTATTATAAACTCATTGCATATATCAGAACTGATAAATATGAAAAGGTAAAAGATTGTATTGCTACTGATTGTAATCTTCTAGTTGACAAGCAAATAATCACTGTAGCTGATAAAGAAGAATTAACCATATTACTGGACAATATGAAAACAGAGGATTTTTTATCTACTTTAAAAAAAAAAATAGGTGAAGAAAAATTTACCAAACAGTATATTAATCAATTAAAAAATCCAGAAACTATCAAATTAGAGGAAATGATGAAAAAGTTTGGTGAAATTGTAACTAATTTGGTTATAGAAAAAAATCCCTCTAAAATAGCAGTACCAGATTTAACGAATGTTAAAACTCAAGCTACACATCAACATTTAAAGCAGTTACGTGATTTTAGAAAAAAATTACCAGATAAGAAACAGTATAAAAGTACCAAGAAGGAACAAAAGTTATTAGATCAATCAAAAGTTATAGATGGAGCTCTTTTTGTTATAAACCAGCTAGAGCAGTTATTTAATGAACTAGAATTCTTTGCTGCAATAAAAGAAGGATTTCCTGAAGTGCTACAATTTATTGGAATATCGCAAGAATCTTGGAAAAGTATGCAAGGCAGGATTTACTATGATAAGACATATTTAGAAGCGCAGAAAAAATTAAAAACTTTAAAAAACTTTAAACCTGATAAAGTGTATATTTTACTAGCAGAACACTTAATTACCAATAACGATGATCTAATAATTTGGAATGAAACTGTAATAGAAATTAATGAACAAGAAATGAAAAAATATCAAGATTATATCTTACAAAATATGGATTATATTGTTAGAGAGACTATTAATTATGCCAATTTTCTAGATATTTGTGATCAATTAAAAAGAAATCCTGTTTTAAAATGTGCAATTGAGTATGCAATCAGTATTGTATGGCCTTATTTAGCTAAATTGCCAAAAGAATATTTACGTGGAATACGAAAGATGTTGCTAAGAGAGCTAAATTTTCAAACAAATGTTGTAAAACATGGCAACATTTATGTTGACCTGTTACTTTCTGATAGTTTTGATAAGTATTTAGTACGTTATGCTAGTATCTTTACTAAAGATATAAAACCATCATTAGAACAATTACTTAAAAAATTCTCAGAAAATATGATGTAAATTGAAGCCTACAGTATTATGATGTGCATGTAAGCTGTTTGTTAAAAAATTACTTACATACTGATGAATACAAAATTATTTTACCAACAGTTTTTAACAATACAGAGATACTTAGAAAAAACACTATAGCAGCAATACAAGCTGCAATGAATGAAAATATTGCTTTAATGCCAATAAATTTGCATGATAATCACTGGGTTGGTGATGTAAGTTGTACACAAAAATATTGGGTGCTAGAAGTGATTTTTACTAACTCTATGGGATACCCAATTGATCTAGAGCCAAATGCAGCGGCTTTTGTACAAACTATAGAAGCTACCATGCATGATATTAAACCAGCTATAGCTCCTAATTCTATTGATTTGTTCTTCCAACAACAAAAATATGGTAATGATTTTGGAGCATTTACAGATGATAATTTAATTCGATTAGCTCAGTTATTATTGCATAGATCAAACTTAGATAGACTAAAAATAACAGACATTCATCAAGCTGAGTTACAGAATCCAGTAGTTGGTTATGCAACAGAAATTAGACAAGCTCATAACACAGTTTTTCAACTGTTAGGTTTAACAATACCTCAAGTAGATCTACAAATATTTAGTAATAAGTCGAAGCTAGCTAGCTCTCGTGAGGCAGAATGTGGAAATGTTAATAAAAAACAAAAGGATGACAATCAAGATGATGAAAGTGGAAATGATAATGACATTAAAAGTGATATAAATCAATTTCTGTACCTACATAAGACACGACCACATGGTCTTCATTTACTTATAAGTGGTTCTAGTAAGTCCTCAAATGCTAAGACACAACAAGCTGGTCAGATTGTTTGGCAAACATCTATGCTTGATGAAAAGGTATTTAACCAATTGAATTATTATCTAGAACATAGAGTAATGTTTGATTCTCTAAGAGAGACAGCTATTCAAAATAATATGAATAACCACCATTTACAGAGCAGCCTCTCCATATCTATCAAAATGCGTATGCAAATGCTATTCTGATGGTACTTACTCTTTTTGCTTTCAGAACATTAAGTAATAATAAACTAAGCAAACAAAGATATGATCTAGAGGATTATTCTAAGACTTTCACATGCTTATTAGGACTGGGTAAACTATTATTAGATTCTTCTAATATTGGAGTATTAGCTCTTAGTAAAACAACAGATTTTCCAGAAGTTAATTTTTAATGAAGGCTAATAACGTAGTAGAGTAAGACACTTAGTAGAGTAATTTTTAATATATTTTGCAGAGATGGTTCCTTCAAAGTTCTCATTCTATCAATAAAAATGTCAAATCTAGCCCAAGTATTAGTTCATTATTCATAATTAGTTCATAATTCAGTTCTAATTTAACTCTTAACCTTTAGTACTTTAAAAGCAAAATTTAAACCTGGAGACTGATCTTAAATATGATGCCAAACTTTTAGATTTTTTTTGCATTCTTAATCTTTCTTGAAATAAAATAATTTTTTTTATCTATTTACAAAGTGTTAGTTTTTATAATTCTGTTTGTTATATTTCAGTTATATTTTATCCAATCTTTTGTAAAATGATTTTATCAGCTATATTTTATCCAATCTTTTGTAAAATGATTTTATCAGCTATATTTTATCCAATCTTTTGTAAAATGATTTTATCAGCTATATTTTATCCAATCTTTTGTAAAATGATTTTATCAGTTATATTTTATCCAATCTTTTGTAAAATGATTTTATCAGCTATATTTTATCCAATCTTTTGTAAAATGATTTTAGCAGCTATATTTTATCCAATCTTTTGTAAAATGATTTTATCAGTTATATTTTCTTTTGTAAAATGATTCAGTTTTCAGAGAAAGAGAAAAGAATAAATAGAAAAAAACTGAAAGAGAATATTCCAAACTTTTTCATATTTTAACAGGCAAAAGTTTGTAAATTGACATTAATTGCTGATTGTGTTTTTCCTAGGTTTGCTAAATGCGTTCAAAACTTTATAAAATTTTTTAGTTTTTTGATAAATTCAGTTTTTTGAAATTATTTATATGTATAAAGTTAATTTTTGAACATTTTTACAACGGGATTGAAGAAAGAATTGAATTCTGCAGTAAAAAACTTGAACACAATGTAACAACTCTTTTGATAAGATTTTGATTCATCTATGTGTCAAAATGTACAATAAGTTTACTTGAAGAAATTTAGAGCCATGGAATCAACATTTATATCTATTGACAACAAATCTTGGTCAGAAAGGCCCTGCAAGTGAGTATAACAACAGTTTGTTCATCAATTTTTCAAGTAAACTGTGACAACGTTCCTCCACCCTTGAAATATTCAAACTGTTTTCTGTAATCACAACTAGAAATCAGTTTCCTGTTAGAGGCTTGTTTTTATTACAGGACAACAAAGAAAAGTCATCTGAAGCTGGGTAACTAAAAATTATAGAGAGATATGTAAAAACATTATCATTAAACATTATCACAAAAACATTAAAAACATTACGCCTAAAAAGATGCTTGTAATGCTTAAAGGATTTTATGATTGCATCTGGCACAGTTTACCTAAAATTTTTAAAGTTGAAAGATTTGTGATACTGTATTTATGGATTATCCAAACAGAAATTTTTTTTATGAGTTAACTTTGCTTTCAGACAATTGATGCTAATGAAGGTGAAGACTTGGCTGTTACTATCAGTAGTACTAAAAAATGGCTTTCAATTAAGATGCCTTTAAAAAGCTTGTAACTGGAAATAGAGTGCAAGATTTTAATTAACACAGTTCTTTTTTTTTTAGCCTTTTTTTTTTAACACCTTTTTAATTGTAGCTTTTGGTATTGTTGAAATTTTCTGTTGTATTGGTTTTTTATCTTTGTTATCCGGGATGTCAGAAGAAAAAGTTGCAAGTGATGTATGTTTGTTTGTGTTTGTTTAAGAAACATTTGCTAAAGGCTGCATAAAAAATCGTTAAAATGATTGTCTCCACAAGGCTGTTGGGATAAAAAAAGAGCGCATATTTTTATGAAGCAACAATATCTGATCAATGTGGTCAATACAAGATACATGGCCTAAAGGTGTGTCATTATAAAACACTTTTTGCTTTTCAAAAGTTTGTTGTTTTTTATGTTTGTAAAGGGTGTTATGGTCAAGTTTTGTTTTGTTAAGAGTGTGATGGTCAAGTTATATGTTTGTTAAGGGTGTTCAAGTTTTTACATAATTTTAGTCAGTCTTCTTAATTTGGTCAAATGAAAAAAAAATCCAACAAGAACTATAATAATAACAAGCATCGTCAGCAACTTAAAATTCATCTTATTTCCTGTGCAATTATTACAAGTGTCTTATCATTTACATATTTATATGAAAAGCCAAGTTGTTCATATAATAATATAATGATAAACCAAGCAGATGAAAATCTTCACATAGTCAAGTTATTCAGGTATTTCTATAGCATTTTTATTTTTTATGGGATTATGACTTTTTAGTTTAAATATTTTGAGGAAACATTTGTTTTTAAGGTTAAAGAAGAAGACACGCCTGATGTAAATTGTATGAAAATTAACAAGCTGCAAATTACCGTTAGCTTAAAATTACAGACAGATTTTTTTTGACCTCTTACATGCACTTTGTTTAGGTCGTGTTATAGGAAGAAGAGGCTAAAAGACTATTTCTTGTTGTTACACCTGATGTTGTTAAATGTATTTCATTTCCACCTGTACTGCCAATGTTATTTAGTTTATAATAAATTAATCAGTATCATCTGTATAGGTCTTTTGTACTTTTATGGTTTCTAAAATTTTCGTACTGACTTCAGCAGACTTCATAGAAACGAATGTTATATTTAGACGTTGTGTGGAAAGTTGATCAGAATGTACAATCCTGAAGAGAACAAAATTTATGTGCAAATAAATTTTATTTTAAAGTTTATATGCAAGTATTTATGCAAAAATCAAAGATCTGTTCCCATTATTTATCAAAGAAATGAAGTGATTTTCTTGATATAAATTTTTTGGGAGTTTGTTTTTAAGGTTTACGTTGTAAAAATGCAAACCACTCTCTCTCTCATCCAAACCACCAATACCAACTAACATCAGCCACGAATGCTCCGGATAAAAACTTTAAGAAAAAGCATCCAAAGCTCTTGTTAAAAGCAAAAGTGACATGCTTTTTTTGTTTTTTTGTTTTGTTTTAAAAATTAATATGTGTTCCGCCTATAAATAAATTTAAAAAGCAAGCAGAATTGCGAGAAATGTGTATTAGATAAATTAAAGAGCTAAGAAAAAAGGGGTGATTGACCGAAAGCGAGATAACAAGGTTTTCGTGGGATGTTTTGCATATATTTTTATACTTTGCATTTATTGTTTCGGTTCTCAACTTCTAATATTCAGAAAGTGGGCATGAAGTTTTTCCATACAGTTAAAATGGTGCAACCGAAGAAAGGAACTATCAACCACGCGCTACCAGACTATAATGGACCAGACCATTACAGTTAAGCTTCGATCCTATATCTTTGTTAGAGTTTAGCCTCCACCTTAAGGTTCTTTATTTCAGTTTAGCGTTTGACCCTTATTCTCTATATGTTATGGATAATAGGTATAAATTTATTGTTTTTAAATCGGAACCAAATTTAAATGAAAAATATACACTGATATTATCTTTTTATACCATATTAGTTGAGACATGAAGGTGAAGTTCTTAAAACTATCGCAATGCATATAAATCACGATACAAATGATTTGTTCAGAAATCAGAAAAATGTCACAAACTAAACGCAAATTTTCGAAACCTTCATAGCGGCAGGATATTGGAAGACCAGAGTACTAGCTTTTTAGCAGACAAGGTAAATATTTTTTCACACGCATTCGCCGATGAACAGCAGTACCAACCTCACATTTTTCGGTCCAAAGTTCCAGTAATGCCTCCATAGTTAATCCAACATGCACATACTAGCTGTACACTCACATTTGGCATTATCACATTTCACATGTGTAAAACACCTGAATTTATTTCAGATGCGTGTTTGCAAGTTTTCTTCTAGATAATCTCCTTTTTTCCACAGCTCTTCATACCCTTTTCTTGACTATCTGATGTTCCATTCTTTTTTTTACGAAAAGCTTTTTCCTTTCTTTACCAGCAGCTTTTTTCTTGATCTGCTAAATTACGGTTGACTAACATTTCTTCGAATTTGACAGTGGTACCTAAATTAAATTCATCATGGAAAATGTCTCCGTCCAGCTAACCTTTAACACCCTCAGATATATATCTAGGTGCAATGGAATTATTGACAATTTCATGGTTGCGTTGGAGAATTTTTCTAACCCTCTCTTTTCCCTACATTGCATAAAGTTGTATTAACCTCAAAATTATCTTAGTTATTTGATCAAATTAAAACTTCGAAGTTAACTAATTATGATTTGTCTTCTTTTTGTAGCTTAGTTCGAAAATTAATTAAAATCTTTTGTTCTAGTGGCATATTTTTTCAAATGATTGATTTCTTTTTTTGGTTTATTAGCAACGAAATGCTTACATAACTCACCGAGCTTTCCACCAAAGTTTTGGTATCGTAGTTCTTAGGTCTTTTTAGGTTCTAATTTTATTGATTGCGTTAAACTCGTTTATTCAATCCATCAATTAATCAGAAATCTAAGAATCATTATGTGATCGAGTCGACAATTATATCAAAAGTGCAGTAAGCAAGTAGTGTAATAAGTATCAGTGTCGATAGGATATTTTAAATTGTTAAGGCATGAAGTACATTTTTCCAGAGAAAAAAACCTATTCAATCTTTATTTGTTGAGATAAGTAATTATGACTCGACTAATTATTTGTGGGTCAGAATAACAGATCTCAACAAATGTAAATATTATGTGATGTTAAATGGTTTCTTTACCAGACACTGTAAATATATTAGCAATCAATAATTTTTATAGCAGATTGGTGGTAATTTTTTGGCAACGATTTTAATTCGCAAGAAAATGTTAATTAAAATATTATCTAGTTGAAGTATTTTTCTATTCTGGTAGTTTGAGAGCTCTGAAAATTTTAGTCTAATTTAAAATAATAAGAAATCTATTTTTAAAAACGGTACGAATTAACTTAAAGTTGCATTTTAGGCGAAATGGAACATGAAATACTTCATTTCGTTTACATTCGATTACATATTTTGATTCGATTTCATATATCAAAACTTTTAGATGTTTAATAACCTACAAATAAACTCGGTCGAAGGTCATGAGTCTATTCACTAAATAATAAAATGTTTTTTACTTTTAAAAGATTACATGGTTGACTAACAAAAAATGTGTTCGTGACGCTTGAGAAAAAATTTACTGGACAGTTGGAAATAGTCTTAAGAGAGGGTAACACTAAATATTTTAAAATGACTGCAAACTTGAAAATTAATTTTAAAAACTGCAATTATTGATGTGCCTTTTTTTTACTATAATCCTAAACGTTTGTTTAACAGCTTTAAAAAACTCATAAACCTCCAAGTTCATTCAGCTCATATGAAAGCTTTTTTTTGCATTTTTTACTTTTAAAAAGAAAAAAAAAAAATTAAAAGTGACAATAAATCAGAAAAAGCTTCTTTAGACATTTCCTTTAGCCATGGCAATGAATCACATTTTAAAGTCCAGCAAAAATCTATTATCAATTTTCGCATCTAGCTTGCTAAGGGAGCATCCATAAAGTACGTACGCAGGTATGGGGGGAGAGGGGTTACCAAAAAACGTACAAATGCGTACAAGGGTAGGGGTGATGTTCAAGACAGCTAGTACGTACGCGGTTTGACTATCTTTCTCAAGAATTATTCCTAAAACTTGATCTGTATATTAACAAAAAGCAACTAACTTCTCGAATGTAAAAAATCTATATCTTGTTTTTTTCTGACACTGAAAGAAAATAGAAAGCGAGCAATCGTTATTCAATATATAATTTTTTCTTTAGTAACGTCGATTGGACAGTAATGTCGATTGGACATTAAAAGCAAATTTTTTCCGAATTGTTTTTTTTTTTTTTTTATTACGCAACCTGGTTTTTATTTTTTACAATTAAAACGTTACAACAAATTAAATTTTTATTATTCAAGAATGATATTTTATTATGAACTTTTAATAAACAATCTTCTACTTCAAATTATTGTAAAATTAAAAATTTATTTTTTCTGATTATAAAAAATACAATTATTTTTAAAAACAACAATTTTAATAGTAATAGAAACCAATACACTTTATTGCGCAATGTAACTGCGATTAATTTGAATCAAGTTATTTTTTTACGTTCTTCCCTTTAACGACACTGAACCTTTTGATTAAATCGTTTAAGGTTAGCTTCCACTCATCTGTTTTAGCTACGGGAAAGGGAAAGGGATGGGAAAACTAATCACGTGAGCATGCGTAGTTAGTAATTTAATTTGAAAATTACTCACTGCGCATGCTCAAGTGATTAATTTTCCGATCCCTTCTCCTATCCCGTAGCTAAAACGGATGAGTGGAAAGTCACCTTTACTTTTAAATAAACAAAAACTCTTATCTTTTTATTCTAATCACTGAATACAACATTCAGAATTAATTATTATTATTAATAAATTAGAATAAATCAGAATTAATTATTATTATTAATAAATTATTCTAATTGCAACAAAAAAAAAAACTTTTTTTTTTTTCCAAATATGTCGAACGAATTTGTTGGGAATGAGAAAAAGTATCTTCAACTCCTTGAGTTATATAAGAAAGCATATTCAACACTTGAAAAACAAAAGCAGTATCAGCACGCACAGGAGTTGTGGAAAATAGTAAAATATGATCAGTCTTTGTATGAAAAAAAAGTAAATGAATTAAAATTGAAAGCAACAAAGTCAAAAGGATCAATCATGTCATTCTGGGGAAATGCTTTATCACCGCCTTGCAAAAGGAAAAAAGATATCCATCCAGTACCGTCTTCTTCAAATAAAATACAAAGTTTTCCGAACGCAACTACAACGGAACCTGAAAGGATTGAACTTTGTAAGCCACTTTTTGTAATAATTTACAAACTTTTTCTCTCAAGATTTTCTATATATTAAATTCAACCGAATTGGTTATCAAACTACATTGTATAACTATAGCGCAATCGCATAGTTTTATTCATCATAATTAGACAACTCGACCAAGTTCTCTATATCCAATTTCTATAAATGTCAAGTATTTATAATAGTTCATTTTCGGTTTTTTTCCTAATTTAGATTTAAATTCAAACGAGAATGAAAGAGCAAATACGGCGCAAGTTAAAAGTCGGAAGAAAATCTCAGATCTTGAATCACAGCGTTCATCCTTGATAATCGTACGTGGTTCTGGTTTGTCTACTGTAACGAGGAAACAATTAGACACTGTTAAAGAAAGCATAAGAAAAGAAAAAACAAACTTGGACAGATAAATGTTTACAGATATCTCAAGTAGAGCTTATTTAAGAGTATAGAAAGACGTCTTGGCCATAAAAAACCAAACTTTTCAACAGGCAGAAACTTTCAAAACTTTATTGTCAATAAGAATTTCTATTTGAGGATTTGCAAAGTTTACAGAATCCAGGAAACCTTAAGTATAGAAGGTCTTATAATGGAATGAAAGATTTGTGTAATATTTTGTTTTCAGATTGATTCGTGAATCGGAACGATAAAGAAAAAGGAGACAAAAACTTAAAGAGGGCATCGAAGCAGTTTGTCAAAACAACCCTGAGTTATCAAGTGCTTTGAAACAGTTTATGCGAAACCATCTTGGACGCCCACGCCTCGAAATTTATTAAGCAGAGCTTTTTTCAATAATCATAAAAATTTTGCAAAATTCATTAGCAGCAGACGACCGTCGAAGAACAGATTGTCTTTGTAGTGCCTCCACTTTGGATAATCTTCAGAAAGAGCTGACGAAGATAGGCTTCATTTTGAGTAGAAGTGGTTTGTATCTTCGTCTTTACAACGACCTGGAAACACTTCTAAAGGAAAAAAGCATGTAAACACAGTTCCAGTGAAGTTACTACGTCCAGAAAGTTCACTGCGAAAAAGAAATGATGATAGAATGTTTGCCAAATCTTTTATTGATGACATGTTTGAAGTTTGCAAATTGTTTGGACCAAAAACTGAGCTTTTCATGTCCAATGATGATAAAGCCAGGGTACCGTTGGGTCTTACTACTGCAAGCTTTTAAGCGCCTTTGCTGATGCATATAGAATACATGGTCAAACTTATGGATCATGACTTTGTCGTTGGCCTACAGCACAAGTTAATCCCATCGGTGTATGGCATTTGCGAAGTTAACAATAATGGAAATGTATCCTACAGTGGAGACACTTTTATACGCATAAGAAGTGGGAAACACGATACATCGAATGCTTTTACGCTTGCTTTGATGTTAGGGAGCTTTTTGAAACCAAGTTGGTTAGACGTAAGCCAATTATGTTAACGGAGACTGATGGAGCTCAAGATGAGGCACCACGTTTCCCTACAACGTTAGCAACTGCTGTTGATCTCTTCCGCTTGCTGGATTTAGATGTTTTGCTTCATGGTGTGAATGCAGCTGGGCTTTCAGCCTTCAACCCCATTCAAAGAAGAATGGCACCTGTTTCTCGTAATTTGGCTGGAATAGTTCTTCCCCATTATTATTTTGGCAATCACCTTGATTCTTCTGGGAAGACAATCAATCAAGAACTAGAGGTAGAAAACTTCCAAAAAACGGCTGACGATTTATCCCTAGTTTGGAAGTAAACCGTCATCGACGGTTACCTTGTTGATTCCGAGCAGTAACAGTTGGGAAAGCTGTCTGCAAATAGTGAAATATCATGAAAAGTTTTGTTGCTCATCGTTTAAAACAAATTGGCTGAATACCATACCCCAACGTTTCATTCCATTTCCTTCCATTTACGAGTACTGCGAGAATGGTTACAAAGCGATGGAACTGTCTCGATATTTTAAAAACGTATCAAGCCATTCAAACTTTGCATCTCTGGCGCATAGGCTTTAGCTACAAGATATAGATATTCCTACAGAAGGCTTAAAGAACAAAATTATACCATTTGATCTTTATTGTCCTTAATTGGAAAAAAAGCTTTTAAAAGGAATTTGCGACAAATGCAATAAATACTGGCCTAGCGAGGCTGCAATGAAACGGCGCTAGGAAGTACATAAAAAACAAAAGATGAAGATTGAAATAGAAAGTGATTTAAGTGAAATTGAAGAAGTCAGTGAGGAGATTACTAATGAAAGATTAGAAGCAAAGTTTATGCCTATCTTCCATAACATATTTAATTTATTTGTCACCATTTGTGGAAATATAAAAGGCTAAATATAAAATACTCGCATCACGACTCCTTTCGTGATCATTTTTCTTTCCTTATGTTTACAACTGCCCTTTTTTTAGTTAAGTACGAAAAAACTCTAACTAAAAATGTTAATCTTTTTTGTATTTAATGTTTTGAAAACTTTTTTTTTTTTTTTTTTTGGGGGGGGGGGGGGTGGGGGTCGGGGGGTCGGGTCATGTTTTTTAATAAATAACGGGTACGTACGCAGAGGGGAAGGGGTGGTTAAAAGCGCACAAGTGAGTACATTGGGGAGGGGGTATAAAATCATAGGTTTTACTGCGTACGTACTTTATGGACGTCCCCCTAACTCTGTTCTCCAATTACTTAATAATATAGTTCTTTTTGTTGTTTATTTGCACACCCGCATTTAAAAGCGGGAAAAGTAAAGACGTTCGTTCCCGCAATCTAAGTTCTTTACTCTGTGATTAAACTTGTCACAAAAAAGATCAACTGAATATTGGTATGGTTGCTATGGTTCTGATTAAAAGCTCTGGTTATAAATGCTTCTCGTGAGTTTTTCAGAAAAAAAAGAAAACCTCACTGAAAAATTGTAATTTTATTCAAACTATGGTGCGGTCTAATTCGGTTGTTCTATTTCATATTTTATCATTCTACCAAATTTATTTCAGTGCGAAATAATAACGTAAAAACATTTTAACGAAATCTGATCGCAAGTTTCTGAAGTTAGGTCAGGTGTGTTAATTAGGTTACATCGTGAACTGTCTTTAGTCCGTAATGAGAAGCAGCTTGATTACTTTCATTTAAATGTTAATGTAGTTGAGTTTGTTTTAGATTTTTGACGAGTTTATTTAGAATATTAACGAGTTGATGTAGAATGTTAGCGAGACCTAAATATGCATACCTTTGGGGATTTATGATCCTTTTGCTGACAGCATTTACATTGTCAGTAAAAGGAAAAAAAATGATCGGAATGTAGTTTTTCTATTTCAGGATGAGCACAAAATAACAAATTGTAATAAATTATAATAAAGATAATAAATTATTTTTAAGAGAATTTTTTTTTTTAAGCAAAAGCCGCTCAGATCGTAGCCTTTTAAACGTGAGATACCTGGAGGGTTTGCTTTTTTTTCTCGACAAACAATGTTTATAAACGGATAAGGCATTGTGAAAATATCGCTTGCAACTAGAAATACCGATATTTCCTCGTTTTCCAAGAAAATTTAAAATAAAAGCAAAATAAATTTTTTGGAAAATTTACTTTGTTTTTCTAAAAAAAAGTTGTTGATAAAATGGAGGTCTGAGACTTTTTCTTTAGGACTTATGTTTTAAGATTTTATTTCTCTATTTAAAGTGCGAGTCTATTTTTTCATAATTCGTATTTTAAGTGCATTTTACGTACATGAATCCTTCTGTACATTATGTCATGCCATTAACTACCACAAAAAGTTGACTGCTAATTAAGTTTTTTATGTATGACCCATCACTAGCCAACCTACCGAATTCCATTAGAAGACGACGATACAATTTTTAGCACAAAACCGAAGTTTATCGACGGAAGAATATTTTTACTTTGTAAAAGTTTTCTATTGGCCGAAATAAAAATGTTAAAACTAACATTTCGAATGAAAAGCTAACACTTTAATACTTGCCCTCTTTAGAGAAAAAATTGTCTGAAAGAATCATTTTCTCGATAAAGTCCTTGCGAACTTTTGATTACATTTTGAACGTAACATTTTCGCGCCCAAGCTGTTACCGCTTTTTTTTCTTATCAAATCAACTTTTCATGTTTCTTTTCTTATCAAATCATCTTTTCACGTATCTTTTTTAAAATAGTTTTAAATTTTGGGAGTTTCTTCTTCAATCGCAGTTTCGTCTTTTGTAAGAGTTTTTTTTTCCGGGTGTGATTGCGTTATGTAAATGGGACCTTCGTTTGACGTCGGAAAAAGATAACTGAAGTAAATGCAGTTCTGTTTTTTGTTATCAAACACAATCAAAATTTACAAATATTTTGTAACTCGAAAATCGAAATATTTTGGTCATCTTGTTTTTCGAGTTACAAAACTCGAAATGCGAGATGACCAAAATCTCGTTTTTCAAAATCTTGCGTGTTCTCACCTGTAGTTGTACTCTCGCAATCAAGTATATGTTAGGATAGAAGATACCGCATTTTGTTCTTAAGTTATGCGATTTGAATGCAGTATGTAGCATTAAACTTTTTTTGTTGAAAAGCTGGTAAAAATGATACCTTAAAGGATACCTTAAAGAGAATTCGAAATCAAGCAATTGAATACGGCTTACTCTGTGCATGTTTCTTAATAGTTACTCATGTCAGATTATGCTGAACGTTATGGAGCCAAAGAAGTTAACTTCTTGTTTTACCAGCTTGCTTTGATATTTAAGCTCCACTCGGGTGATTTAAGGCATGCCTGGCTCTAATCAGTGTTTGGTTACATCACTAAACATTTCCTCTGATCATAACTTTGTTTGGCAGATAATTTACTAAGATGAACGTTACCAGGAAAAAGTTGTTAAAAATAAAAATAACAACTTTTTATGACGTGATGGGTTATGACGGATTTTGTCTTATCTGAAAAAAGGGGTGTATCTTTAAAAACAAACAAAATAATCTTTTAAGCATAACTTTTTCAGTAATTTTCAGTCTAGTACACTTTGATAACTGCTATTATCCATTAGTACAAACTATCGGCGTCGCCCCTAACACGACTAAAAAGTGCGAACTTATTTAACGACACGTTGAGATTTAAAATCGATTTTTTGTCGGGTGAAACCATGTGATCAAATTGCAATTTTTACTTGACATCATTAGGTTGTAATCAAATAACAAGTGTTAAAAAGCTAATAAAGAGGTAATAACTTTGGGAAATGAGTCTCTTCTGCCGTTGGTAAAAAAATTATATAATGACCAGGAAATAAAAACATCAGTAACAAACAAACAATCTTGCATAGCCAGTCTTTTAAGATTGCTTGTTGACCTGTGTTTAAGAGATTTAAACTGCCATATGAACTTTTAGATTTTTAAATATTTTGTTGTTGTTTCAAGCAAAGCAAAAATCATTTTTTAGTTTGAAAGTTTGACATGAAAGTATGTTAAACTAGTTTTCTTGTTGCTTTGTTTATCTTTTTGTTTTTGGTCTTTACTTAGAAATGAATTTAATAATTCACTTAAATCTTTTCTAATTTTTATGCTTCGTGTTCTGTGTAATACACTTGGTATATTTTAATACACTATATCTTAAAACCTTAAGGATATAAAAACTTGCAGGTACATGTATGTATGTATGTATGTATGTATGTATGTATGTATGTATGTATGTATGTATGTATGTATGTATGTATGTATGTATGTATGTATGTATGTATGTATGTATGTATGTATGTATGTATGTATGTATGTATGTATGTATGTATGTATGTATGTATGTATGTATGTATGTATGTATGTATGTATGTATGTATGTATGTATGTATGTATGTATGTATGTATGTATGTATTCTAACGGTGGATTGGGAACTTGCACAAAGTTAGACTATAGCCAGTTACATTGCAATTTTTGACTAATGATATTTTTAAATAATTTTCACACACTTTTGTGATAAGGGTCCATGTAGTTGGCAAACAGGTAGAAAATTTGTTTGGAATTCTTTGCAACTTTAAGCAAACCTTGAAGGCAAGTAGCACCCTGTGTAAAATTCGCGGGCACTAAACAAAGAAAATAAACATATTGGCAATTTACTATGTCGCTTTTCGGCATCGGTTTTATGAGGAGTCAGGTCATCTGGATCTGAACATGGTATTGGATTTTATTTTTCTCGTTCACTTCCTTCTTCGTTTTCAATATCAATATCGCCTAGACCTTGTGATGACAGAGCACATGACTGGCTAGCAAACGTTTTCGAATTGAAGACTCCACGGGAAGAAACGGCAGGGTCACATTTTGAAAGTTTCGACTTTTTACACTTTCTAGCTTTACTAACCATAATAGCATATTTTGTATTTGAATTCAAATCAAATAAACGATTTGATGCATATCTAAAGTTTTTCTAAATTTTCCCAAAACTTCGAAACTTATAAAAGTTTAAAAGAAAAAAGAAAAATATCAGCATAAATATAAACCTGGGTCGACCTTCAGCCTACTTGTATAAAAGGCAAGTGACAAACGCCCCTTTGAAGACTTATTTAGGCTTAAATTAGGATAATCTGCTATACTTTTCCTGTTTCTACCGCGTAAACTTCCAATTTCGCAAAAAAAAAAAAAAAAAAAAAAAGTAAACAAAATTGAAGAGGTTTCCTACATTTAAATTCGAACCTTAGAACGTGGCTAATTTGTTTGAGTGTTTTTACATGAAAACTAAAGTTTTATGAGGCCTAAAAGAAATCCATCATTTTTTTTAAAAAAAAAAAAGGATAAAGATTTTTGTTGCCAGTTTCTTCACTTTAAGTCGAAAAAAGATCAGAAAATCTAGAATCAAATACAGAAAATCTAGTGAAATCTCCTACTTTTTCCATAAGAAAAGTTTGGTTGGTGAAACAAGAAAAGGATTTTCTGAGCAGTATTTTCAAAAATCATGGAATATTTTGGAACCTCATGTTCAATAAGAACATACACTTTATAAAAGGTAAATATAAACATTCATATTTTATAAAGATAATACTTTGTTTTTATCGATTACAAAGGTATATTCAAATAAACAGCATTTAAAGTATAGTGATCATGATACTGTCAGTAGGTTCGGATAAAATTTTGATAAAACTGTTGTTTTTTGTGAGACAAACTAGTGTAAAATACACTTTAACAAAAGCTTTTGTGTCTTTGACCAATAATTTTTTTGTTCAACTGTTATTCCGCTTTTTTACGTAAAACGTTCTCTGAAGAAATAAAACAAAAAAGTATCAATAGTTTCTTTACAGTTTTGAGGCCTTGTGACCGTTTGGTAAAAAGAAACTCCACAAAGCTTATAAAATGCATTGAATAGATGCTATGATTTGCTTTGAATCAAGTGAAACTAGCGTTTTGGATATAGATAACTTTGAAGATTGAACTTATCGGTGAACAGAACACAAACCAAAACCATGCTCTTTCCGCGTTGTCTTTCTCTTCTCTTTACTTAGGTTAGTGTTTTCAAATAGCTTGACTTGGCTTTGTACCTCGTTTTTTTTTTAAACCTCGATTTTTTTTAGCACCCCCTTTTTATTTATTAACCGCCGTCGTTATTTGTTGATACACGTTTCTGAATGGTTTCTTGGTTGTCTTTGCTTACATTGCATTTTCTTTAATTAGCTGCACTTTTGACAGTTTTTTCTATTAACAAACCGCAGTTCAAAAAGTAGGTATGTGCGTATCTGCGATTTACGGCACCGATTTTAAAGTTAAAATCTGTGACCATTTTTTCACCGCGTGCTAGAGGTAGGTGTCGTAAGGATGGATTTTTCTCGTCTTTTTTTTAGAATTTTATATTGACTTAGATAATATTTTAAAGTGTTGTAAGTTTGTTGCAATTTGTTGTTTTTTTTGCAGTTACTAACGTTTTTAGTGATCTCATTGCTATTGAAAACTTCATTCCTGTTCTGGAAGTGAATTGACATTGAAGGGATGATGGGTTTTTTTTCTAACTTTTGAATCAATTTTCTATATCTATTTTCTATGTACCTGCCAAATTTTATTAAAAAATAATGACACGCTCATATTCTATTTTTGCACGCAGTAAAGGTACCAAATATTATTCTGTTGGACAGGTTGGGGGGGGGGGAAATTCAAGATTATGAACATTTTGTATATTTGACTTTTTTATTCATTAAAAAATTGTTTTTTTAGAAAAATGAAACTTTATTTAAAATATTGGTGATTTTTTAAAAGTATTCAAAACATGATTTACACACAAAAACACACACACACAAAATTTCTGTTATTAGTTGAATAAAAATATAATCGAGGCAAAGTAATGCGTTAAAAACTAAACAATGAAGTTCTATTATAAAACCACCGTAAGCCGAACGCTAATTTTTTAAGTTGGTTGCAGTTTTCTTAAGCATTCCTTATAATGAATTTTTGTCACTTAAATGGGCATAACTTTTAGTAGAATCATTAGTTTTTTATGAAATTTTCACCATCGTTATACCAATTGAAAGCTCTTTACAATGATGTAAAATAATTAAATAGCTGAATAGTTTAAAAATTTTGCACACATACCTACAAAAAGTAGGTCGGAAGACACGTCAAAGAACAAACATGTACTTTCAAGTAAAACTTTTATAATATTTTCGTTTCCTCTGAAAACTTACTTCTTTTATGCTTGTCATATAAAAAGGAATGTTGCAGAAAGTTTTTTTAGTTTCTTCAATTAACCTACATCATTATACACTTTTTTGATCTTTCGGTCATTGGACTTATCTGTAAAAGTTAGTGGAGATAAAAAGTCTGAGTTTGCTTTTTGTCATAGTTTAACAACGTCCAATTTAGTTTCCTCAGCCAAATCGTCCGAGGGATAGATTTTCTCTTCTGATAACTCTTTAATCAGTTAAGCTTTTTAAAAGAACAGCACAAGTAGTTGGTAGTTCAGATGCCATAAAGTGTCTTCCTTTCCCTTCTCTTTTTCCATTTGGAAATAAAATATTATCATTGTGTTATTTACGAATATTACTAGTTTTATTAACAATGTAACATCAATGTTTCTTTAAATTAGAAAACAATAACAATGTTATGAAAATAATATATTATTAAGTTGTTCATAATAAACCTTAACGCCTAGAATTGTATAAATCAAAATTGGCTGTTTTGTTTTTTTTTATAGCAGCTTAAATTAATTAAAAACATCTGCAATTATTTCCATGTTCATAATACAAAAGAAGTTTGTCTTTATAATTTTTTTCTTTAATATTAGTAAGAATTTTTTTTTGAAATAACAGTCATAAATTTTGTTTTAAAGCAATTATTCATAATCACATGTTTCACAAGAGTACCATGTTTTATAGCTTATTTGCTTGTCTGACTATATTTGAAGTATTTTTTAGCATCTATAATTAACAAAAACAACATTTTTTAAAAGCAAAAACCCAGGTTGGCAAAGTTTTACTTTTTAGAAGCCATGTCATAAGGTTAGTTTATTAAAGATGGCAAATAAATGCGATTTGTCGTATGTTTGCACTTTCAACTTCCGACAAGAGTACTATATAATGTCTTTGAGGTCTATATTATCATAACATTCTTAATCAGCATTAAGTTCTCTATCATCAATCAAAAAAATAAGGGGAAAAAGTGTAGTAGCACTAGTCATCCTATATATCTCACTGTCAAATACCATGATCCCATTAATGACATCATCAGTCACATTATGGACAGGCCTTCCATGTGCTGACATGTGCAACAACAACATGATGACCTCATCAATAAAGTTTATTTAGCCACTGTTTTTTTTGCTTGTCTACTTGATCTAAGTAAGAGTGTGTCACAAGCAGATTTTTAGCCAAATATTTGAGTTTCTGCAAACAATCTTGTCCTTTTCTTTTAATTACCTCATACTTTGTTAAAAAAAACTTAATCATTTTAAGTAAAATTTTAAATTCTTTTTCTTTTAGTCATGCTTTAAAATGGATGCCGCTACATAAGATATTCACCAGACACAAAAACACCAAATAATCAGCCAGAAGGTACAAGTTTCCATAGAATAGGAGAGACTGAAAACTGCAGTCAGTTATCAAATGAGGTTACGAATTCACCAAATGTAAAAACACCAAATAATCAGCCAGAAGGTACAAGTCTCCATAGAATAGGAGAGACTGAAAACTGCAGTCAATTATCAAATGAGGTTACGATTGTTTGCTCTAAGATGAGAAAGGAAAACCTAATTTGCTGCAGTGAGGATATTTTAACTGTCTTGCTTCTATCAGATCAGCAGCAAATTAATACCGTTGATTGTGGTCTGTATGGGTTAAAGTTTGCAGCATAACTTCGAATCTCAATCATCTTGACATTTCTTAAAATTACTGGTATTTAGAACAAGCATAAAGAAATAAATTTGTGACTTCTATTCTGACAAATACTTGCAATAATTGTTAGATCCATTTGCTATTGACCTTTAAAAAAAGGCCTTTTCTTAAATGATCTCTTCAGCCAGTGACTATGGGTTTTGCCTTGATAACTATTTATATTCTGTATTTTTTACCTCACTGATAGCGCTATGAACACTCCAAATAATACGAGTTCGGATGAAATAAATTTAAACATCAGTTTATCTACAGAGAATAAGATGAGGACGAAAGGTAAACGAATACTGATGTACTGGCAATTTCCTTTAGTTTGAGTAACGATTTCAAGCGAGGACCGTTATTGTCAATGCGAACAAACGTTGCTTTGTAACAAAACTAATCTGAATGGTTTCTGTTAATTTTAAACCTTTATTTTAAGTCACTATTTTGTATTTTCCTTTCTCCTGTAATGATGGTGCATTACAACAACAAGTAGCACAGTTTTCTTGGTGTAAAGCCTGATATTACTACAACGCATGATATGTTTATTCCAAGTTTCCAGAGCAGATTTTTTCCAATGACTTTTATGAAAACATTTTAAAAGAGATTTCACCCTTTCCTTTGGAAAACCTCAGGTTGATACATACTTTTACTTGTGAGTTACTTTCAGTAACTTACAAGTACAAGTTTTATTTACAAGTTTCAGTTCCTTACAAGCACATGCTGTACTTGTAAGGAACTTTTAGTTAAAACAAAAATCGTTGAAAGATTTGTAACTATAGCTGAATGGATGGTACATTTGAAAGCAGCAAAGAAGTTTTCCATTATTATGACAAAAGTTTTCAACAAAATTTATGCTGATTGAGACTATTGTAGCAATCACCATTTATTACACGCAGAATTTACAACTGCCGCAAATTTCGGGTAGTATTTTATTAACGCCAAATCGGTGAAAGTGGCTTCGGCATACTTTAAACTGTAACAGCAACAATTCCTCTTTATTTTTGTACCATGAAGGAATTGGAACAAAAGTACCAATTAAAGTATGTTCTTTTATTTGGACCTATCACCATAAAAAAATCATATTATTTTCTGATGGATATTGGGCGCTAAATAAAAATCACACTTTAGTTAGATAGCTTATAGTCATGGATTGAAAAGTGTCAGACAATCCGCCAATACTCTCTTTTGCAAGGTCGTTTATTCTTGCTTTACGTCAGGCCTTTTGTTGTAAAAAAAAAAAATAATAGTAACAATAACAGATTGAATTTACACAACGAACTGCAGAATAAATAAAAAGTTCCTCGAAAAATCAAAAGTTTGAAGTTGTCCTGGTTGAAATCATAGTTTTAAAGTCAACAAAAGCAGTTGGCCCCAACATTATGAAGAAGATCAGAAACATATGATTAACGTTTCTTAGTAACAATATGAAGTAGAAAGCCTCCGGGATAGTGGCAAAGCATTTTATTGACGGTCTACCAACAAGTATATTTCGACTCACAAACAATTCAACTAAGCTAATTAAGCTCCTCAACGCAAGTGCCAACCCTAATTGGCCTAATATCAACCCTAATAACCTGTAAGTAGATTTCAATTATACAGGCAGTGCTGTATGATTCAGACTTGTTTTTTTTTATTTTTAACAAAGTTAATATAAAGTTTTTAATTAGAACTTTCTTGTGACACGTTGAGCGTCTGGATGTAATTTAAAAATTCGAGATCAAAGAATAACATCCTAAAATAGCTTAAAAAGTTTTTATTCTCGAACGAAGAAATATATTTGCTTTTATTTTTATTTTTTTTTTTTGTTTTAGAATTATTTTTAAATTTTATAAACGAGAACTAATTTTTTTCAAAAACTCGTTTTTATTTGTATGGTAAATAAAACCTCTGATTCCTTCTTGTAATTTCGCACATTTTTTATATGATTCATCAAGCAAATTTTATACAGAGTGAGCCAAAAGTTGTTATACGATATCAATTAGTAAAAAAAACAATTCGCTAATTGAACTGCTTTACAATGTGCTCCGACAAAAGATCTGAATATTAAAACAAATATTTGTTAAAATATCCAGTTTCAATCCAAAGCCAATGGAAGAGACATTATTTTGTAAGAAGAACCATTGACTGAAGAGAATGTTAACCTTTGGGACAATTTAGTTAAACCAACGAATTATATGAATAAAGAATTACTTACAAGACAAACTTATACAGGGTTTACAGGATTAGGAGATGAAAATGAACCATTCACTGAAACAGGCTTTGACTCTGGTTTGTAGGATTCTATTAAAAGAATAACCGATTTTTCACGTTTTCATTGGAGTCATCACTTGCATTTCGATTCTCCAAAAAGATGTTGTTCCGAATTATTTTAATCCAACTTTATGGATTATATTTATGATTAAAATTTTCCATTTTTTAAAAGTATTTTTAATAGAAAACCAACAACTATTGATACTGCTCTTAAAATAATAAATAGAGTTTACAAACAATTCGATTATTTATCAAGTTTTTTTAACTCCCATTTGTAGATATTTTAAATTTGAAAGAGAGACTTAAAGTAGCTCGTAATTGGACACCTTACGAAGATAAAGATGTTGATGTTATACCAAGAAGAGAACTAGAATGTTAACGTTTGATGAAAGACATTGTACACAATTTTGCTTTGCAGGAGAAAAGTTTTCCCTGAACAAAGAAAGCTGAGACTGCCATGGAATTACAGACTTTGGCATGTTTTCTTTGTAGATCCTCACTCTGTAGAAACCATGTCAACGTTAATGACAATTGAACTGGTATTAACTGCGAGCATTACGCTTTTAAATTGTTCTCCTCTGTTAAAGGTTCCTCTGTTAAAGGTTCCTCGCTTTGCCAAGTGCCGAACGGTGCTTTGTCAAACTCTTTTTTTTCTACGTAGTAATATATCCAGTCGCAAATAATGTTGTAGTATTTTACTGTAATATTTCGTTGTTCTCTCGTTAATTTGTCTGTAAAATCTGGTTTAACTTTAATTTCTGGTGTATTTAAAAGTTTCTCTCTTGTTATTACCATGGCGTTCTTTACAGGCCTTTTCATCGCGCAACCGGATTTTTTTGTGGGCGCCTACTTTTTTACGACAAAAAAATATAACTTTAATAAACTAATTTTAAAATAAGAAACTAAAAAGTATTTTGAATGTTAACCGAATAATTTTTTAATGGATGAAATAAAAAAAAAAACGAGTAACTTGTGCAATGAACACTATAAATAAAATGCATTGAAATAATTTTTAATTCAAAATTTTACGCATTTACATAATTATAGTTTCACCTATATTTACATATATTTACATAAATTTACATATATTTACATATATTTACATATATTTACATATATTTACATATATTTACATATATTTACATATATTTACATATATTTACATATATTTACATATATTTACACATATTTACACATATTTACATATATTTACATATATTTACATATATTTACATATATTTACATATATTTACATATATTTGCTTTAATTGTCTGACACACAAAAATGATATTTTCTTTTAATTATTAGAAAATGTTACTGAACCAAACAGAGAATATCAAATGAATTTTTTGTTTAAAATTAGGAAAAAATTTAAAAGCGGCAGCACAACTAGATGAAACGCTATGGTTATAAAACATTCATCATCGTCGTCAGGCATTGAAATAACGTTTCGGAAGACAGCTTTCTTTTATATAGCATATTAGTGAATGTAGTTCTTTCAGAAAGTCACTATACATATAGGACCAAACAAAAACAAATCTATATATGGTCTTTTGTATCCCGATCCCACGCGTCAGACCAAGTTCAGACCAATAGCAAAAGGCGCCGCCCTACCAATAGGCTTTGGTCAGAAGGGCCAGTTCTAGAATACAAAAGGTTGACAATATACTTATAAAGTTGGCAGAACACTAGCTCTTCTCGAAATATTTAGTACGCTTGATTTAATTCGACCACTTGCTGATATTCGAAGGAGAAATCCTTTTTCTGTCTACCAAATGAAAAGATTAAGCATCTTCCTAACAATCCACAATCTTCACCAGCTGTGGCAGTTGTACCAATGGCTTCTGCCTAGAACCAGTGTGCTTAGATGATTAAAGCCAAGGACCTTCAAAATATGTTCAGCAATATGCCTGCCATTGACATGGCGTTTTATCTTAATGTCAAAAATATTTGTTTTATGTTTGTTATGTTCTTAAATGTGCTTCTTATTAAAGTTGTTGTTTTTAATGAATTCATCAGATTGCTTGCCTTGCTGAATTTAATATTTGAAATTCATTTCTCTGTGAAATATATTTTGGATCTTCTGTTCTTGGAACTTATTTTAAGTTTTATTTTATTGCAAAAAAATGCATACTTTAGATAATTCATGTTTTATAATACACATATATTGTTCTATCTCCAAATCAGGGTGTGGTAATTCAGACACAAGCTCACTAAATCTTTTGAATTATTTACTTTTGAATTGTGGTAGCAAGTATGGAAAATTGATATGAATCTGTTTTGTTTACGTTTTTTTGAAAAAGTCGTCTGCAGATCATTTTAAAACTTTGAATTTGATTTTCTCAGTTCGGAAAAACATGGAGTTAGAACAAAATAGTTCTAACCTTGCGATATTAATAGCTTACGGGTAGTTCAATAGATTTTTTCAATTATAATTTTGTCGAAAATGTTTTGTGATTCGAATTGACGTTTTAAATTTTTTTCTTTTCAAAGAGTATGGAAAATAAAAGGATATATATTTTGTATTTTCCACTTCACTAAACTTGTCTTCAATCTTTGATCAAAGAATCGTAAGTTTATTCTTTTTTCTCAAACAAAAACGATTAAAAATTAACAAGTTACAGTTTATGATTGATAACAAACGCTTGATAACTCATGATTGATAACACAGGGCTGCGTTTGAAAAAATATTTTCTGTTCCTGGGGGTTTTTTAGGTAATTCCTAATGAAATTGGTCTCCTAAACCCGAATATGACATTCATTTTGCTCAATCAGGTCAGGTTATTGAAACACTGCACACCTAATTTTTTTAAGAAAAACGTAATTTTCAAGAAATCTCTAATTTTCATTCTAGTAATGTAATACATTGCAATAATTGATTGTGAACTGAAAAAAGGCTCAATTTCACTCCTTTATAAACTTTAAACTTAAAAACAACTTATAAAGTAACCGAATACTGTAAAGAAAAAATCTATTTCCCACTTAGAAAATTTATTTCCCATTAAAAGCCCCAAGTGCCTCTATTAAGCCTTTTACATCATTGCAATATGCCAACGAGCTAGAAGAATCAACTTCAAAGAAGTTTGAAACTTTTCTTCTCTGTTTCTATATCAATGGAAGGTAATTTCTTTAAAGAGTAGATTGCTCTCACTAAGACGGGAACCAAGAAGTTTTGCATTCTCTTTAGAAAGACCAATATCTTTGGTCAAGTTATTTAATTAACTTTGAGTGAGTGGTCTTGGCAAAGTCATGCTAGACGTTGGCTCATATGTCACAGATATGTCAGTGTCTTTCACTTTTACACCTTCCATATCCCCTTCAAGTTCATCTTTCTCAGGTGGAGAAGGAACTGGAAATCCTGGACCATGTAGTACTGGCTTATTGGCAGAAGGAATATCAAGATAGACCACCTTGTGTTTGTTTTTCTTATTGACACCTGAAATAATTCACATATTTTATTTCAGATTTTTATCCACTTTTCTATACAATTTAAAGAATATTTTCGTTGAATTTCAACACAACTTTTATAAACAATTCAAACTTCATTAGACTATAAAAAAAAAACTATGTTTGGAATAGTTAAATATTGTTCTTTTAAAAATCTTACCTTGAAGATTGGTCATACAAAAATAGCAGTCTGTAGTATGGTCCTTGCTTTCTCTCCATACCATCGGTACACCAAATGGCATACAGTTTGCTGTGCCCTCATTCCAGCGCCTTAAGGCTACGACACAGGCTTTGCAGCTTATATATGTGGGGCAAGGCTTTTGTCTTGATTCCCAAGCCTTTTTCTGAACTATGCACTGTAAAGGGACTTTACTATCGTAGTTATAGTGCATTGCTGGTAGTTATGGTATATTGCAGAATCTGTCGGGACTATTTTTACATTTTCAATTCATTTTTATGAAATAAATTTTATTTATCTCGTATATTAGCCTGTAAAAAAATTGACAATTATAAATAAAACTTTTTAAATATACTTAAGATACTGTTTATAGATATGTTAATACACAACTGTTACCTGGGAATTGTGATAAAATGGACACTCAGCTGTTATATGCGGTAAAGAGCCCTAAGTCTGTATCTTAAAACTAGACCTGATTGACAAATTTGAATCCTAGATTCGGATTGAGAAGGTGAATTTCATTGAGAATCACCTAAGAGAACCCTAGGAACATTTTTGACGCAGACCAGTGTAATTAACGATTGAATATCACTTTACAGTAAATATTTCATAAACTAGTGAAAACCACCTGATAGAGTACCTGCTTATTTACTTCAACATAACACCTGAGTCCTTAAACTCATTTACCTTGAAAATATTTGCGACGTATTCAGAAGGGTTTTGTGATGTCAAGTCGTTGGAACGTTTAAAGAGACCCTAACTGCCACGAGAACAAGTTCGATTACATTGATGTTAGTTAAATATTCTTTAGTTTTTCAACTTGAAACGGATATTCGATTTCTCACTAAAATCTTTGTTAGCTAAAACATTTTCACAAATATATTTACGACCCTTGCATATTTGCTGACTTATGATTGAGAAAAAATTACTCGAATTCTTTCCATCGATGATTCAGTAATCGAAAATTTAAATGAAGAATTTGAAACTATGCGAGAACAAACTATTCAAATTCTTAACCAATTTTGTAAGGATACCACCCAAAAAATGGCGAGATATGGATAATCACAGGATACTGGAGTTGTAGAGGTTCAATAGACAGGTAAGTACGGACAATATTGCCCGTTAAATGCTCGTACATCTAGCATAACTTGTTCAAGTTCTTGCCTATGCCTGTAAACTTTTACGACCATATAGTTCCTTTTATCCAATACCTTTGGGATACCTGTATACGCTCGTTAAAAGACTACATCAAAAGATATTTCAGTTGTTTTTCAAATTAAGTTTATATATTCAATGAGACACACTTATACACAAACATTGAATTATTTTTTCAGAATTTTCACAATTTTCTAGAACACACACACACAAGACCCGCATCCGTACCCGTAAACATCAAGTATCCTATGACTAGATGTGGAATGCGGATTACTTTTTTATAAACGAAAGGGACTTGGTCAGTGAATACGAACGAAGAAAGTATTTTGCGCTTAGAAGTTTTCATGCCGCCCCTCATGCGAATTTCTCCGGCTTACTGTAGTAAACAATCATTCAGCTCGCATTAATTAAAATAAATTATGATGAACTACGATGAATTAAAATAAATTATGATGAATTACGATGAGCTAAAATGAAATTTATGATGAACTTGTGATTTACGATGAAAATTATGATGAACCACGATGAAGGGTGATATAAAAGAAAGTGACCTAGCATTTTTAAGAGTGAAAAGAGAAAAAAATTGAAGTGATGACGTAATTATACCTTTATAAATTGGATGCTGTATTCTACTAGTTATCAATAATAATTTTTCAAAATATTTGCTAAAAACCTTTTTCATTTAATTCAGCTTTTAATAAATAAAAAAATTTAGTTATAAAAATTTCGCATTCTTATTTAAGTTTTAACTACCTATTTAAACCATGTGAGAGGTCAAAACTTACCTTTACTTTCTTGAACGATCTGTGATCAAAATATTTACCACTGTTGACTGCCAGACTATAAATTTGTAGAAAAGGAAAGCTTTTTGTAACTTGTTTTATTAGAAACTAAAAAGTGGAAAAACCACCCAAAGATTTTCCAGGTATTAAATTTTTTTAGTAACATGCAGTGATTACACTACTTTTTCTGAATATAATAATTCTTTGAAATGTTTCTGAGATGCATATAAAACTATACATAAACTAGAGATTATTACAAACTTTTGAAATATGCTTTTAAGTTTCATAAACAAATGTTTTTATATAATTTAATGGCCAACATTTGAGTCAGAAAAAAAAAACATTTTAATGGTTTTTAAAAGGTAAATGAAGGTAAAAAAAAAAAGGTAAACAAAAGAAAAACAAGAAAAATGATTAAAAGAAAAAGAAAAATACCTCAATGACACATGGCACTCCAGTAGTATAGAACCCATTACATTTTTTTATTTTCTAAAATAAAAAAAAAGAAGAATTAATGAAAAAATTCAAATGCATTAATATATTTAAAAAAAGACAAAACAAATAAACCAGATTTAACATGACAAACCTTCTCCTAATAGTTATAAGTATTCTCAACTCTACACAAGTATCATATGTAAACATAATTCTGGTGAAGAGTACATATATACATAATTTTTTTTTTTAAATAAATTTTCTTTATTTTGCAAAGTATATTGAAAATAAATGATCTACTCATTTTTTTATTTTTTCCTTTTTTTTTTTTTTTTTTTTTTTTTTTCACATTTTTTATTTTAGAAAGAAAATAGCAAAGAAATAAAAAAACAACTGCACAAAATATTCAAAAATTGTATCGATGATAACAAAATCCCAAATAGTTCTCTAACGTATATGTTTTACTTTAGGTAAACGAGAATCGCTTAGTTTTTTGGAACAGTTTTTGGAGGAAATTCCATATAAAAACTCGAACCAGACCTTATCAATGAACGGATGAAATTTTTAGATAAAAAGAATGTTTAAAACTTATTAATATTTTATAATTATAGTTATAATTTGGAACCAAATTTACAAATGAACGGACGAACACTTTAAATAAAAATAATGGCCGTTTAAAAGATTATACATTTTATTATCATAATTATATTTTATTATCATAATTATATTTTTGCCTTCTTGCAATTCTTGATTATACACTGTTATCATGAAATCTAATACTGCCAACCTAGCTGACCCAAAAATGCCACTTATATGGGGTGATAGTGTACACATCCCAGGGTCACCTAGTGCAAATTTTGAAATCTTTTAGGTACGTCTGCGGGAAAAAAGTGACTTTGAAGTTGCAAAAATGGAGAAAATTTACCTTAATTTTTGACATAACAAAACTGCTATAAAATCCATACAATTAATCATAGACCAATAAAATTTAGTGGAAATGTAGCCTATGCCATTACCAAGATTTGGGTTAAATTTTATCCCAATCCCTGCAGTGTAACAAAAGTTAAGGTAGTTTTAGTGTTGATTTTTTGTTGATTTTTTCACTTCCAGTGCAAAATATTTCTGATTATAGCCTATTACAAGCCTCCTGGCCATTATGTGGGTAACACATGTGCTCTAGTTGAATATACCAAAAACATTATAAATTCAGGATTTTCATGTTCTTATCAAAATTTTTGGTTTCGGGGGTCAAAAATCTTGTTCTTGAATAAGCCCTTTTTACAGCATATGCACCTTTTTCTATATAAAACCTTATATGACACTGCTATTAGTACCCTATATGCATTCTTCTAACTAAACTTCTAAATTTTAACTAAATTTAACTAACTAAATTAGTGTCCCATAAGCATTCGTTAGCTAAACCTAAATTTTAAACTAAATTTTAACAGATTTTTTGATGAAAATTATAAAAAATCTTGACATTTTTTACTCTTGTAAATTTGCGCTTATTCTACACATGGATTTAGCCCTGAGGATTTGTGAGCAAAGCAAAGAAATGTGTTGAAAACCTTTCGCATGTGATTTTTAAACTGGTAAACATGTTAAAAATCGCTCCGCCATTTCTTTCAAGTCTTTCTTTCGCAGTTTCATAGGCAAACGATGAATCCAAGTCCTTCGATTGCTTTTAATGCGTCTCCACATAAATATTGACGTAACTGAAGTAATTTATATTCAGCTGTCGTTGGACCTTGGCTGATACATGCGTTGAATAAAGTTTTCCAATTTTCGTAGCTTTTTTTATCGCCATTAAATATTGGTATAGAAACGCATTTTAGTTGTTTCCATAAATCCTGTCCAATATTTGGAGTCTTTTCATCTAAATCATTTGTTAAATTTTTTATGGTACGCAGGCTATGTGTAGATTTGATTGCTTCATATTCGCTATTATCTTTTTCTTCGTCCTTCAATTTTTGAATATTTGACCATTGATTGCGTTGTTTCTTTTCCGTTGCCAGTGTAGGTTTACGATCCATCCATTTGTCAAAATTAGATCTTTCACTTCCATTGTACAATATCCATCTATTTACATGGTCCATCGCTTCCGTGAACTCGCCATTTATTCTTTCAATTTCATGATTGAGTTTTTCTAAATCTTCTTTTGATTCCAGAAACTCGTATTTTTTTGATAAATCAACCATCATCTCGAGAACATCGTTTTGTGTCTTTGTTAATCAATGAGTTAAATCGTTTTTACATGTGGGATCGTCGTTTCCAAGAAACTGAATAACTTGATGTTTAGTTTGCGTAAACTTAGATTTTAAAATCATTTTCTTCCTGTTTAATGCTGATACTTCACTTTGGACGATTAGTTGATCTTCTGGTTCGTTATTTTCTGGTTTCTTCTTTTTACCATTCTTCTGTTGTGAAGAAAACTATCCTCTGCGACCAACTATGATCCGAAGGTGATTACGAATAATATCAATTGCGTATTACAAATTATATTTAGAAGATCAACACCGTTCTCATTTGTTACTTTTAAATCAACACGTTAATAATAACATTTTTACTCTATTTATACAATTTAAAGCTGCTGAAAATAGATAAATTAGTTTTTAATAGCCCTCATAAATGTGCTATATATGGCACACTTATGGTAATTTAGCACATAAAAACTTCCAGACACCACAATTACGCATATTTATAGGATCGCCATGTCCCTTCATATGCCAAGTTACAAAAAGTAATTTCAACGTAAATTTCTTCCGATCGACTGTTGCTGTTTTTTTTTGAAAGAAGAGAGAGAAAAATAAAGTACAAGCTTTACATAAAAAGCGTGCGAGACAAGAACGCGTGATAGACTTGAATGAATCCGCAATTACGCGCCACAGGAGTGTGCAAAATACCCAGAAATAATTCCCAGGATCAATTTGCTGAAAATTTTACACTTGTTTATTAGCAGGAATATTTTATTTATATAAACATTTTAATAGTTGTTTAACTAAAAGTATGGAAATAAAACTTTGTTTTCACGGAAAATGCCGATCCTTAGTTCACTATACAATGAATAACCAAGTTAATTTTAAAAAATATTTCAAAATGAAGTTCACAAATTAATTTCTTGGCAATCCTTTTGAGCGGAAAATAGGCTGTCTTGTTCAGAATACCTCTTTTTAAACGTTTTATGTATTATTGTAATTTAATCTTATTATTTGATTAAGGCTTTAACTCATCGATGGCCATTGTTTTATTAAATCAAAAATCTGACACCAACCTAAAGACAAATAGCAACTGAGCTTAATCTCATTACAAGAGAGTTTTTTGACGTTAAAGATTTAATTTGAAATTCTTTAATGTGCTAGTTTATGTAAGTTCAAGAAAAACTGGCGAAATAAACAGTAGTTTTTTCGATCAACCAGCTTTTCACATAAAGATTGTAGAAAAGATTATTTACAGTAAGGAAAATGGAGATTCTAGGGCACGAAACTTACCGGTACGTTAATTCTTCAAAAGTTTTAGTTTCATAGTTAGAAAAACCGGGGAAAGGAAAGGAAAAAAATGTTTTTACAGAAATGAATAAATAAGGCATTATGAAGTGAGAGTTCAAAAGTGATAACAAGTTTTGTAACTGAAAATCAGAACCTAAGTATTAGAAATTAAATACCGGAAACTTAACACCTGAAAACAGTTTCAGAGAAAGACTCTTTAACTGAATGAAAAATCATTCTGACTACGAAATCTGTAAAATAATGAAAGATTATTTTCCGTTACTTTACTTATCTTATTGGGTAGAAGCATAAACTCTGAAATTCGTTTCCAATTTAAGATTTGGAACATTTATAGGGTTGACTTGTATTCATTCTCCTTGCAAGTTTTATAACTTCTTAAAAAAGTTCAAGATATTAGCAGAGTTTAAAAGCAGGCTAAATTATCATAATTAACATATGCAAAATATTTAGTTTTAGTTTTTAAATAAGCATTTGATAAATCCAGGGGCCAATTCTATAAACATAAAAAACGAAGTTTTTTCCGTAAAACACGAAGTTTTTACCGTAAAAAGCGAAGAAAAAAAATGTCCATTGCTATAAACATTCAAAAAACTCCGTTTTTAAGATAAAAACTTTGCTATTAAATCCAATGCTATAAACGAACAAGAGAATCGCCTTTTCAGATAAAAAATGCGTTTTTTCGAAAAAAAACTTCAGATAGATTTTTGATCTCAATTTTAGATATTTTCTTCATGATTTTTGGCGGCCATTGTTGGAACAACGTTAGCGCTTCAAAATCATTGAACATTCTTTGTTTGTGTTTTTATGTAGATATTTTATAGATAAAACTTAGAAGGATTTTGGTAACTTCATAACAAACTAATTACTTAAAATCTGCATTTAATCGATTATTCAGTTCCTTGTTGTGCTTCGTTAACAATGCATGCATGAATTTAAAGTTCCATACTTATTTATGAAGGTTTTCGATAGTAATTTTGGTTAAACAAATTTTTCATAGTGTTTGACTAAAGAAAAGTATAAATAGTCGATAAATATGCCATATAATACACAAATACTCAACAAGATAATACACAAATACACAACAAAATAAAATGTTGTCTAAAGAACTTAAAATGTTACTAGCAATAAAGATCAGAGAAAACAAAGAGGTTCTTCTTGGGAGGCTTAATATGTTTTAATTAGCAAATTATTTAAATAAAAATATGTATTGCTATATTATATTTTATATATATGTATATATATATATATATATATATATATATATATATATATATATATATGTATTATAAATACCATTATTTGGAAAAGTATTGAAATGCTTTTATTTCGCTTAGTGTAATGTTGCAAATCAACTTTAAGCCTAGTTTCTAAAAAATCTAACACAGCTCTTAGGACTCGATACTGCTCTCGAAAAACGTTGTCAGAAACATCTTCGTTAAAAAAGCGACCATTAAACTAAAATGATATTGAAAAACAAAACAAAAATATAATTTCTGCGCCTATTTAGTTTTATTTCTGATTTTGTTCGATAAAAAATCATTAAAAAAAACATCAAAATTAAGTAATTTTAAGTAATGTTTTAAACACCAACCTCTCGAGGCAATTGGTGGCGAAGCTCATTTTCTTCAACTTCGAAATCTAAGTCTTCATCCGAAAAAATTAAATCCATGTTCCTACTTTAATTTTACACAGTTTTTTTAAGCACCAAATACTAGAATGTAAAAATATTCATAAAAATAGAATAGACAGCACAGCATACTTAATGACTAATAAAATTTATTAAGTAGGCCTACTAAATAAAAATTACAATAAAAATTACTATTATATTACTACTATATATTACGGATAAAAAAAGTTCGTGAATTTTAGTGACGTATACGTTTTATACTTTATAGCAATGGCCGAAAAAAATACAAACAGCGATAAATTCTTCGAGATTAGGAACTTTTTTTCGTACGTGAAAAATTGCGTTTTTACGAAAGATTTTTTTTTTCGAAAAAAACTTCGAATTGTTTATAGCATTGGCCCCAGCAAGTTCTATCAACAAACATAAGAAGGAAAATTCAAAAAAATTCCAAAATTTGCTACAAAAACTTGAAAAAAATTGAATCTTGAAAAATAGTGGTTATGTTTAATTTCAATTCAGAAACAGATTAAAGGAGTCAGCACAAAAGTAAACTTTGTGTTTTCCTATTTTTTTCCTATTTTGGTCTTCAATAAAGATTTCTTCCCTCTTATTCCTACTATCTCTTTTCCCATTTAGTTAAGATGTCTATTTAAATGGAGTATAAAAAGCAATACATCTTGAAACATATAGCAACTCTACTCTTCTCGAAGATTTTATTCTAGAAATCTTTTTGTTCGCTAAAGCACGTTGAGTGACATTGTGAAGTTTTAATAAAATCCTGCATTAAAGTTCAAATTAGCATGTAAAAAAAAAAAAATTCGCAGATTTCGAAACAAATCTTATCTTTAAAAAAGTTATAAATTATTTAGGAAATTCAGCTTTAGAAAAGAAAAGGATTATTTCGTTAAAAGTTGAATGTATTTTAAAAGGAAATTAATAGTGTAATTAAAAAGCGGTTGAAAACATAAACATATGTTTAGAAAAAATTTGAGTTGAAAAATGAGTTTTAGTCTCATAGCTTCCGCAAAGCCCCTAACATTCCGCAACGAGAAAAATTTCGAAATGCGTTGGAATTTTCAAACATGAACTGAAGTTCTGATCATCTTTTAAAACTTAGAACACATTAATCAACTTTTTCAGAAACATTTTAAAAAGAAGTTTTACTACTTCGTATTGACAACCCCATGTTGATACATGCTGCACTTGTGAGGACAGTTCAATAAAAGAAATTGCAAAACCTTGAGCGGTGTTGTTGAGCGTATGGCTAGAGCTGAAAGGATACCGCATTTTAGTCTAGAAACGAAGTCTTCTATCAAAACAAAATAAGCTTCATATAAGATTAAAACTGATGACACCATTACAACGATCATATTAATTGCATGCAGAGCTTAGAACTCCGACAAACTCCTGTTCAGTAAGAATTTTATTTATGCTAATTCAGTGTCACTGTTATCTGGATATATGACTTTAAGAACAACAATGGTTCTTTCTTTGTCTATCATGAAGGAATTATAATAAATGCGTAAAAAGAAGAATTCTTAATGGATCTATCTCTATCAAAATAAACTTAAAATAAAAATAATACCTTAGTTAAATTGTTATCTTCTAGGTAACGACTAACAGTATCAACTTTAAAGGTTCTGTAGTAAGTAACCAATACTCTATCTACGGCTGTTCATTGCTGTTTTATGACAAGAATTTCGCAAAACCCAGAATTGTTGATGGCAAATCACTTTGTTGAGGGCCTTTCAACAAATACGTATCGATTCAAAAACAATTCAACTAAGAGGATGGAGCTTTCAAGTTGGACTTCTAAACTGTTCTTTAATAAAATTGCTTTACTAATCATTACTACAAAAAGTCAACCAATTGTAACATAAGCAGATATCAATCATGGAGGCATCATTGCATTATTCAGAATTGCTGAAATTCCTTTTAAAATTGTCACTCTGGGTAAATTAAAATGGCTCAATGTGAAAGAAAGCATAAGAAAAGAAAAAACAAACTTGGACTGGTAAGATAATTTATTAATATATAATTTTATTTAATTTTATTTTAGTTTTCGAATTAGGAGCAAATTGAACAGAGCTTATTTAATTGTATAGAAAAACGCCATAAAAAACCAAACTTTAAAACAGGAAGAAACTCTCAAAATTTTATTATGAAAAAGAATTTTTGAAAAAACATGGATAAGTGTCAAAATTATTATTTCTGAAACTGCAACAGATATTGTTTTTCAGATAGCTACTTTTTGTTTCAGCTGTATAGTTTTGTGTTTCATAAAAAAATCAATAAACTCATTGAGTTTAAATATTTGTAATATTGGTATTGTTTGGTCAGTACTCGACCAAAAAAAATTTGAAAACCTCACTTCAAATTAGATTTCATTGCAGGAAACCTTATGTATAGGAAGGTTTTATAGCAGAATCAAAGATTAGTATAACATTTTGTTTTCAGATTGATTCTTCAATCGGCACTATATAGAAAATGAAGACAAAAACATAGTGAGGGCATCAATGCAGTGTATCAAAACAACTCTGAAGCATCAAGTACTTTGAAACAGTTTATTCGAAATCTTTCTGGACAATCACACCTCGAAATTGATCAACCTGAGCTTTTACCAACAATCATAAAAGTTGTGCAAAATTCATTAGCGACCAGACGACCACGGCAGAATCCCGTCGAAAAAACGAATCCCTTTGGTGTGTCTCTATTTTGGATAACTTTCAGAAAGAGCTGACAAAGATAGACTTTAACTTGAGTAGAAGTGGTTTGTACCTTCGTTTTTTACCACGACTTGGAAACACTTTAGAAAGGAAAAAAGCATGTCAACACAGTTCCAGTAAAGCTGCTACGTCCAGAAAATTACCTGCAAAAAAAAATGATGATAGAATGTTTGCCAAATCTTTTCTTGATGACATGTTTAAAGTTTGCAAATTTTTTGGTTTTACTGTAGAAAGCCTTCAAGCACTTTTGCTAATGCATATGGAATACATGCTCTAACTAACTAAGTTGATTCCATCGGTGTAGGACATATGTGAAGTTAACAATAATTGAAATATATTTTACATATGGAGACACGTTCATGTGCATCAGAAGTGGGAAACAAGATATATCAATGTAGAGAGCTTTTTAGAACCAAGTTGGTTAGATGTAGACCAGTTATGTTAATGGAGACTGATGGAGCTCAAGATAAGGCATCACGATCCCCTAAATCCTTAGCAACTGCTGTTAATCTCTTCCGCTTGCTGGATTTACGCGTCTTGCTTTCAGCCTACAATTCCGTCGAAAGAAAAATGGCACTTTTTTCTCGTGATTCGGCTGGAATAGTTCTTCTCCACGAGTTTTTCGGCAATCATCTTGATACTTCTGGGAAGACAGTCAACCAAGAGCTGGAGGTGGAAAACTTCCGAAAAACGGCTGACTTTTTATTCCAAGGTTGAGAGAAAACCGTCATCGACGGTTACCTTGTTCATTGCCGGGCATTATCAGTTGGGAAAGCATATAAACTGCCGAATCCTGATCCTCTTTGGGTAGAGAAATATTGCCAGCAATCTCGATACTGTCGCGATACAAATAGTGAAATGTCATGACAAGTTATTTTGTTCATCGTTTGAAACAAATTGGCTGAATACCATTCCCCAACGTTTCATTCCATTTCCGGCCATCTACGAGTACTACGAGAATGGTAACATCAATTCAAACTTTGCACCTCTGGTTTCATCGTATCAAACCATTCAAACTTTGCACCTCTGACGCATCGCCTTTTGCTACAAAATATACCTACAGAAGGCTTAAAGTACAAAATTATACTATTTGATATGAATTAATCTTTGTTGAAAAAGAAGCTTTCAAAGGGAATTTGCGATTAATCCAATAAATATTGGCTAAGCGAGGCTGCAATGAAATGAAAAAGCGCACAAAAAACAAAAGTTTAAGATTGAAAAGGAGAGTGATGTAAGTCAAATGGAAGATGCCAGTGAGGAGATTACCAATGAAATAGTGAAAGCAGAGTTCATGTCTGTTTACCATAACATATTCAATTTAAGTCACCATTTTTGGAGATATAAAAGGCTAAATTGTAAAATACTCGTAACATGATTATACCTGATTCCTTTTGTTAATAAGTGCCTGTTTACAAGTTAAGTATAGAGAAATGTCGAACTAGCTAAAAACAATATTTTTTGAATTTAATGACTTTTTTTTTTTTAAAGGGAGGGGCGGGGAGGGTCTTTCTTTTTTAATAATAACGCGCTCGTACGCAGAGGGAAGGGAGTCGTTAAAATCGTACAAGTACGTACAAGATGGGGAGGGGGTTCAAAGTCAGTGATTTTAATGCGTACGTACTTTATGGATGGCCCCAAACTTGAATGGTATTTTTTTAAAACTAAAACTTTTTAACTACTTTAACAGTAAATAAATGATTAATTGGTGGATATGGTGCGCCTACCGGAATACAAAAAAAAAAATTTTCATCAAAAGGAGTTTCACTGGGAAAACAGCGTTATTTCATTTCATACTTTGAATTCAGTGACTTATGGGGTTTTTGAATTCAGTGACTTATGGGGTTTTTGAAACACCTGATTGGAATATATTGAATTGTATAAATGACTTCTAAAAGTTCACAAATTGATTTTGACGCGGCATAGGCTTCCTTACATTCGTTTGTTAACCGTTAAAGTATTTGCTGACCAATTTAAGAGCGTTTTAGAGAAATTCATCATTTTCAATAACGAGCATCTTTTTCGTAGGACTATTTTAAAAGACGAAGTTGTCATGGAAACCGAGTTCGACGATATTAAGGGTAACAATATATTTTTTATATTTCCTATTGAAGAAAAATTTTAAATTTTCACAAAAAAAAATTCTCTCTTAGTTGAAAAAATTCCACAAGATGTATTTACAACGCTTTCTGATTTGCTGACCTATGATTGGCAAAAGTTTGCTCGATGTCTTTCGGTTGATGACTCAGCAATTGATAATGTAAAAGAAGAATTTGAAACAACGAAAGAACAAACTTTGCAAATACTAAACCAATGGCGTAAAAATAATCCATCAAAACAATGGCGAGATATGAAATCCGGATTATTTTTTTGCAACCGAAAGGAGTTGGTCAGGGAATGCGAACGAAGTAAGTACAGTACTAATGCAAATTAATTACATCAAACTTTTTTTGTTTCCTTTTACTTGTTGTTTATTCAACGTTTTTTATAATTTAACTGCGATTGGAAGGATAAATAAATTTTTAAAAAGTAAATAAATAAAGATGGACACTACACCAAGAAAAAGATCTAAAATATTAACTTTCCTTCAATATTCTGATAAATCTCAACGGGAGAAAGCCACAATATGCTCAGTAAACCAATCTACAATTAACCGGGTTAAGAACCATTACATTACAACAGGCAGCTTATCACCATTAAGACAAGGAAAATGTGGTCGAAAACGAATGACCTCAGAGAGTTGACCGATATCTGGTACTGGAGAGTGTTAAAAATCCAAAAAAGACAAGTGACCAACTAATGAATGATTTAGCTACGCATGACATTCATGTCTACTCGAGTACAATGCGGAGGAGGTTGATAGCTGCTAGAAAGTTTGCCAGAAAACCTTCTAAAAAAACCATTATTTACAGATGTCATGAAGAAGAAGCGTCTCTTGTGGGGAAAGGAATACAAAAAGTGGACTTAAGAACAATGGAGAAGGGTAAGACGAAATGTATTTGTTAAATTTACAGCTATTTTATTTATTATATTTATAAAATCGATCAATTTTTAAAAATTGAGGTTATTAAATAGAAGAGGCTTGATAATAGTTAACTTGTTTATTTATTGATTGCAGGTTTCATTTTCGGATGAATCACATTTTGAAGTGCAAGGCTGGCGGTCACAGTTTGTTCGTCGTTCTGACGGTGAGCCTATACGACCCGGACTCATTTAACAATACGCCAAGCATCCAAAAAAGAAGATGTTTTGGAGTTGTTTCTCTGCTTTTGGATCAGGAAGACTCCACCCAGTTACTGGCATGATGAATAAGGTGGGCTGAAAGTATTGTAAAAAAAAAAATTTGCAAATCTATAATTGGCAGGGGGTGGAATAGTTGCTCCATAGTAGCGTTAGTGAAAACAAAAAAGTAGAGCTCATAAATTTGTTGGTCTTGGGGTGCCCCAACACTATTGAGATATCACCAATTTTATGCAATTTTGTAATTTTCTGACATTTTACATACAACTAAGCAATATTTAATTTAATTACTTAAAATACTTGTACTACACAGTACACAAGTACACACTATACATGCAAATAAAATGTTACAGTCTGTATTGCGCTTTGTTGTCAAACGTTTTCATTTTCTGGATTCAATACCAGAACGGATAAATCCGTCTCGTTGTTCAGTGCAAACTGCCGCCGATGCCTCAGTCACTAGACGAATATGTCGCTCGGTGCAACAAGATGTTCTCAGAATGGCAAAAGTAACCGTTTCTGGCAATTACGGGATCAACGATCACTTTGAGTTCAAGTTTCATGTATCTGGAAAACTGTATTAGTCTCCACATATGTCGCGATATTAGTCTCCATATATGTTCTTCCGTGCACGCCGACCTGAGTTTAATGTGGAACCATAACGGTGCATACACAGTCATGACATACGTGACAAGTTCCACAAGATTCTCGGAAGGAATAGCTGTCGCTACATATAACCGAAGCAGCCTGTTAGCAGTAGTCAACCATCTTGAATGTACCACCGGCCTGGGCTTTTGCAACGCAAGATCTTCAAGACATTTCCCAGTCTCCACTGCTTTACACATGTTGAACAAATATTTTTGATCCGTGCTCAAGTCAGCACAATCCACTGGAGGACAGTTGTCAAACTTTATAGCCACAAATGGTACAACGGGCAATTCTTCACATGTCGGCAGTAAACTTCAAATGGGTCCAGAAAACAATTTTGGACCACTCCTAACTCCATCAAGATGAGTAATCAGATGCCTCAGCGGTAATTCATTTGTATGCAATAAGCAGACGAACCACTGAAGCGGTCTGCCAAGGCGCTTTTCAAGCAAACGAATCACACCTCGGTGTGTGCCGGTATTGACGTTGGTGCCATCGCACCCAATAGCCATTAGATCCTCTGTTTTGACTTTGTTCTCTTTTAGAAAGTCCCAGATACCTGTAGTTATGCTCTCGGCTCCTCCACTTGAAGGTGTAATGTGGCCTAGATACTCTGAATTTGGCTCGCGAACTAGACACACATGTTTTTCTACAATAATCTGTCCATGGTTTTTGTTACCTTTTCTAGTTTTCACTCTGGTCTTATCTTTGCGGTCATTGAAATAGAGTCCATTCAGTTTTTGCTGGAATGCCTGGGTTTTGTAATCGCTTTCTGACTTTTCGCCGTTCTCTGCCAAGTTTATTCTTATCTATTACCATTGATGTGTCCCCCTTGTGTATAAGACCCACATCTTGCAATGTTGCACTGACAATAGCTGCTGCAAAACGACCTGGAAATTTATATCTATCGCACATCTTAGCTACATTTGGTAGTTCTAGTCGCATTTGTTTCTTGCGCTGCTTTTTACCAATATCCAATACTTTACTGTCAGTAGTGTCAGTGGTAACACTGAAATCCGGATCCATTTCATCCATTCTTGAGTCGTCCTCATCAGACGTTTCCGAAAAATTTACATCGTCAACTTGTTCATCAATTTTTATACATTTGCGATGTTTTTCCATGAAATCATCAACTCGTTTTTGGCGTTTTTGTTGTTACACGAGTTTCTTTGTAGTTCTTACATCAACGCCGCCGATCATCATTTTTCGTTGATTTCGTTGGTCCGTCAAGAAGCTTCTCTCCGCAGGCGGCACCTTCTGCTCAAGTTTGCATCTGCAACTTGGAAAATCGATACATTTGCAGATTGCAATATCAAATAGTTGCAGATCTGTTTCGGTAGCAAATCTTTTAAGTCGCTCGGTGTATGTCGGATCACATTGTCTGGATTTATATGGTTTTAGCAAGTTTCTGTAATTGCTGTGGAGCATTCTGATTTTCTCTACAATTCTCTTGTGTGATATTACCGGGATTGACGCTTTGATCCATATATGCTCGATATGTTGCGCTGTTCTTTCTGCGACTGTGGAAACTACAGGATCCGGAGCACTGTCTGTCACTTTCATCTCTTGTCGTATCTCCAAAAAGGTTCGCATTGTATCCGACTTTGTTGGCAGCTGGGTCTCTTTGGCTCTGGACAGATAACCGAAAACCGGACAGCATTGAGACTTTCTTGTCGGCTTCTTCGATGCGCTGCGGGGTGTAGTATTGCACTTTTCCGTTTCCTGAAAACATAAACAACACGAACTCAGTAATTGCTGAGAAGCGGCCGATGCATGTAAACCTAAACCCTAACCCCAACTTTAACTTTAACCTTAACTCTTCTCAAGTTAGCAGAGTTACGGTTATGTAATAATTCAATAACGTAATAAATATAGTTGTAATGCTTACCTGAGCATTAGTCAGATTCTTTGGTTTGCTACTGGGTGTCATAATAACTTCCGACATTCTTTGTTTTGCTGAAAAGTACATTAAGTAAATTGTATAGTATTTACTTTATTTTCGTTTTGAATGAGTGGTAATAGAGAAAGCATAGTTTATTTATAACAGTCTGTTGCATTACCTAACTATCTGACTCTGTTTCACTGCCCTTAATTATAATAATGGTTGCTTTTGGTACTACTTCATTGGAAGCTATACCATTTTAAAACCAAATTGGGCCATTTGGCAGTCATAAAATTGGAACTCCCTGGGGCACCACAAGATGACTTCCAAAATTCAAAATATTTTGCACAATAACTAATAAGATCATGGAGCAACTATTGCACGCCCTGCCGTTTCCTAGTTTTCAAGACAATTTTTTCAGCCCACCTTAATGATGAACTCTGACCTTAGATTGAGATTCTGCAAACACATTTAATTCCAGAGATGTTAAAAGTGTTTCCAAGTGGAAACGGAATATTAGAGCAGGATTTAGCCACATGTCTACATCCAAAAATGTCAAGAAATTCATGGTTAAGAATAGTGTTAAAACAATTAAATGGCCTGGCAACTTCCTAGGTCTTAATCCAATTGAGAATCTGAGGGCAATTGTAAAAAAAGGCTGCGAAAATATGACTGCACAACCAAAACTAAGCTTACCACCACTATACTTCAGATCTGGTTTGAATACACAGAAATCAAAAACATTTGTAATAATTTGTGCAGAAAGTCATAGCAGCACGAGCAGGGCACATAAAATATTAGTGCATGAGTTTTTAATTTATTAGAGTAAGAAAACTTAAAATTTCCAGGATTTTAATTATTTTTGATTTTGATGCAAATAGTTTGCATAAAACTGCATTTTGTGCTTTATAGTTTTTATTCCACAAATATTTTTTTAGAAATATGATTTCCAAATTTGAAAGAATGAATTTCAATGTTCTCAAATCAAACTTAAAAATATCCAATAGAAGTATTTTATGTGTGAAAAACGTTTTTTAATAAAGAAACTGTACTTGTTTTAAATAACATTTTAAAATATAATTGCTTTGAAGCAAAACTAAATTATATACAAAATATTTCACTAAAATAATTTGCTGGGACATTAAAAAATTACAATTGGCAGTTATTAAGAACTTTTTTTTATAACTCCTCGGTTTAATCGTTTTTTCAATAGTGGATAATAAAATCGAATAATCAAAATAAATTCTTTTTATTTATTTATTTTAATTTTTATGCTTTTGCTCTCAAAAACATTACAAAGATAACAACATAAAATGAGACAACAATGAAATCCAGAGCGTTCAATAAATAACTTCTAAATAATCTTTAATGAATTTAACGCATGGTTAAAAATGACATGAATTTGTATTTTAGAGTTAATATCCCGACACTCCATTTTCGGTGTCCTACCACCGACAGCAACCTTCTTTTCACGTGACACAGAGCTTAATCAAATTCATGAATACATTTGCAAAACACACAATTCGGGTAAATCAATCACGGTTTTAACTGGAATGTCTGGAGTAGGAAAAACTCAGCTCGCTAGAAAGTATGCAGCAGTTTACTCCGAGCATTTTGAAAGCGTTTTGTGGGTTGATGCAGCATTAGATAAAATACACGTTTCTATGACTAATCTCTGTCACCAACTAGGGTTGAGCGTAAAAGATTCTCAAGGCGATCCGTTCAATATTGAAGTAGTTTCTAGAAAAATATATAACTATTTTGAAAGAGAAAAAACGCTATACATTTTCGATAACATTGATGGTGAAAGTGTTAGGAATTTTAAAAAGTACATGTCAAACAAAAAAAACGCATTTACTTTGGTAACATCGCAATGGAAGTCGTGGTCAACCGATGTTAATCAAGTGCAAATTCATTCTTTCTCGCCTCAAGATGCGTTTCTTTTTGCAAAAAGAAATATTAAGCAAATATTAGCAAACGATGACGAAAAACTAAGAAAAATAACCGAAGTGCTTCGGTATCATCCACTCTCCATTAATCAAGCTATTCTATATATAAACATAAACAGCGTTTCTTTGCAGGAATATTTAGATCTTTTTCAATCATTTCCGATTGAAATGCTCGAGGAAGGTACCCCTACCGAAGCGGAAACAAATTCTGCAATAACATCAATCAATTTAGTATTAAAAAATATAGGCTCATCGAATGAAAAATCAGTAGAAATCTTAAACCATTTATCGTACTGCGATGGTCAACACATTTCAAAACAGTTTATTCACGGTATTTCAAAACACTTGCAAATAAAGGAAGAGTTTTTGATAAATCGAGCAACAAGATTATTGGTAAGTTACTCTTTGCTTGATTGCTTTGATGGTGACAATGACAAGTACGCGATGCACGAAATGACACAGTTAGCGTGTAAGTGTTATCAAAAATGCAAAGAAATAACTGAAATATGCCAGAAAAACATCGTCGATTTTCTAAGATTGCAGCTGGAAGATGTAAAAGAACACGTTGACGATGGGAAACAATTCTATAACTATTTTATCCACATGTTTCGTATTAACGAAACAAAAATGTGTAAGTTGTTCCACCAAAAGAGTGAAAAAATCAGATGTTTCTTATCAAACAAAGGTTTTTTTCAAGGAACAATAAACATACTTGATGCCATTCAAAATTATAACCAAAAATCTTATGGAGCTGAGAATGAAATAACTTTAGTTACAAAACATAATATAGCACTCTGTTTGAATGATATGGGAAAATATAATGAAGCTTTAGAAGTTTATTATCAAGTTGATAAAATACAAAATAATATTTTAGGAATCAGTCATCCATCAATATTGATTACAAAAAATAATATAGCAATCTGTTTGTCTGAAGTTGGAAAACATAATGAAGCTTTAGAACTCTTTTATCAAATTGACAAATTACAAACTCACACTTTAGGAGTCAATCATCCATCGACGTTGGCTACAAAACATAATATTGCAATCTGCTTGGAAAAAATGGAAAAACATAATGAAGCATTAGAAATTTGTTATCAAGTTGATAAAATAAAAACCAATATTTTTGGAATTAATCATCAATCAACATTGCTTACAAAACATTGGATAGCATTCTGTTTGAACAGAATTAATAAACATAGTAAAGCTTTAGAAATTTATTTTCAAGTTAATAAAATACAAACTGATATTTTAGGTATCAATCATCCATCAACAATGGGTACAAAATGCAATATAGCAGTTTGTTTGAAACATATGGGAAAATATAATGAAGCTTTAGAACTTTTTTATCAAACTGATAAAATGCAAACTGATATTTTAGGTATCAATCATCCATCAACACTGGTTACAAAACATAATCTAGCAAGCTGTTTGCATGTAATGGAAAAATATGATGAAGCTTTGGAAATATATTATCAAATTGATAAAATACAAGCTGATACTTTAGATATCAATCATCCATCAAAATTGAATACAAAAAATAATATAGCAATCTGCTTGAGTCGAATGGGAAAACATAATGGAGCGTTAAAAGTTTTTTATCAAATTTATAAAATACGAACTGATATTTTAGGAATAAATCATCCATTAACATTAAATACAAAAGAAAATATAGCAATCTGTCTGTCTGAAGTTGGAAAATATAATGAAGCTTTAGAACTTTTTTATCAAACTGATAAAATACAAACTGATACTTTAGGTATCAATCATCCATCATTAGTGGTTACAAAACATAATCTAGCAAGCTGTTTGCGTGCAATGGAAAAATATGATGAAGCTTTGGAAATATATTATCAAACTGATAAAATACAAGCTGATATTTTAGATATCAATTATCCATCAAAATTGGATACAAAAAATAATATAGCAATCTGTTTGAGTAGAATGGGAAATCATAATGAAGCTTTAAAAGTTTTTTATCAAATTTATAAAATACGAACTGATATTTTAGGAATAAATCATCCATTAACATTAAATACAAAAGATAATATAACAATCTGTTTGTCTAAAGTTGGAAAACATAATGAAGCTTTAGAAACTTTTTTATTAAGTTGATATCAACTGATATTTTAGAAAGCAATCATCCATTAACATTGCATATAAAACATAACGTTGCAATCTGTTTGAAAAATGTAAAACGGAGAGAAATGGAAAATCCTAAATAATCGTTTTTCCGAAAGGCCGAGAAATTGTATTTTATTTTATATATATATATATATATATATATATATATATATATATATATATATTAGACATGTCCAAAAAACAACTTTTTTAAAAAATGTCTGAGCACAGCTGCTAAATGTGTTCTATGTAATAAATTAATACTAAATTTAAAAAATTTTTGAATAAAAAAAATTTTTAGGGGTCGCTCAAGACCCTTAAACATCAGACGAGTCCCTAATATTTTGAAAAAAAAAGTTTTTTAAAACCATATCATGTTGGGTCTCAAAAGAAGTGAAATTTTATAAAAATTTCAAAAATAATAAAATAAGTTTATAAAAAACACAAATTAAAAAGTTTATTAAAAAAAAACTTTAAAAATATGCACTTTTTTATTTTTTGTTAAAAAACGATAGTTTTTAATTTATAACATTTGAACTGGTAATTTTTATATAAAATAGTTAATATTTTTGAAATTTTTATAAAATTTCACTTCTTTTGAGACCCAACATAATATGGTTTTAAAAAACTTTTTTTTTCAAAATATTAGGGACTTGTCTGATGTTTAAGGGTCTTGAGCAACCCCTAAAAATTTTTTTTATTCAAAAATTTTTTAAATTTAGTATTAATTTATTACAAAGAACACATTTAGCGGCTGTGCTCAGACATTTTTAAAAAAAGTTGTTTTTTGGACATGTCTAATATATATATATATATATATATATTGTAATATTTTACATATTCTTTTTATCGGAAGTTCTTAATCGAATCTATGATGGAGATAGAAGTTGTTAATTTAGTAAAAGTATGATGAAGGAGTCCATAACAAGAGAAGCAGTTGCATTCAGTTTATGAATGAAGTTTGTAAATGAATGAAAAAGGTTTTACTATCAAAACAGTAATTTTTTTTTTATGATTAAAGTTTGATTAAAATTTTTTTTTTTTTTCATAATTAAAATTGACGTAAAATAAGAATGATGCTAAGTATGTATCCAAGAGCTAAGTTTTTGATCATTTGATTTTCTTTATCGCTGAGGTCAGTATTCACTTCTAATGCAAGAGTTTGTTTTACACTCGTATTTAAGGGAAAGGTTATCCAAAGTGTCTTTAACTTTTTTGGTCTATAAAACATTTGACTTTTTTAAAAAGTGTAATTCTAGCAGAGACTAAAAATAGAGCATGATGTTCAACACCTTGTACTCAGCAAGCACGTAACGTTATTTCAACGTTGCGAGTTGGATGAAATATGATTGAAAAATAACGATCTATGTTTCAACGTTATTTCATCGTAAATTCAATATTAAAAACAAACGTTGAAAATTTCCACTGCTTTTCTACGTTTACTTTCAGTTATTTTCTAACATTGATGCTTTGCAATAATAGTAATTAAAAATTTACCGACGCAAATGTAATTCAAGTTTCAAATTATGGTAAATATCACTGGCTTAATGTTATTTTCCGTGAAAATTCACGGAACTTAATATGAGGAGTTTTCGCTATTTCCCGTGAAAATTCACGGAAATTAAGAAGCGATTTTGGCTACTTTCAACGTATCTTATAAATAACGAATTTTTGATTTTTTCCTTTGTAACAGAATTTATTATAATAAATATTGGCAGTTTACAATAAATTTCATATGATTTTGGCTATATTTTTTGAAAACTTACCGCTTTTAAAAAGCATTTTGGCTGTGTTTACAAAAAAATGCCAAATGTTGAATATAGATTAAAGATAAAAGTATCTTGTCACAATGTAAACCATATTGCACACGCTTTTTAATTTATTTAGGACACTTTTTAAGTCATCTCTAAGGATAGACGGTATGTAGTATTTTCGACAATTTAAGTGGTAAGCAAATATTGCAAAAGTGTGTTCACGGAGAAATAAGTAAATTGTAAAGAACGTGGTAGTAATATTGTTTGGTTTGAATGCACTAAACTTTTTAGACACACATTTGTGGTGCAAAAATGTGTATGCGGAGAAGGATCCTCATGAAATTGGAGGAAGTTTAACTACTTAGGTTGAGCAAATGAACATAAATGTACGTATCTATATATAAAATACGGTCGATAATCCCTGGCTTTTTAATATGGAAAAAATAAGGAAAAAAACTTCCTTAATAAAAGGGAAAGTTTTACTTATAGTTTTACTTGGAAATAATTTTAATAGGTAAAAGGCTTGCTTGATAAAGCACTAACTTAAAGTCGCACAATAAGATAATATAGTTTATAGTTTATTACTTTTTGTTGATAGAGATATAAGATAATATAGTTTATAGTCTAATAATAATAAGATAATATAGTTCATTGTTTATTAGTTTATAGTTAATAGAGTTTATTTTTATTGCCTTTGGAGCAGTTTCAATATCCTAACAACATGATTGACAATCACATATTGTGATCATTAAATTAATAATAAAGTTAAATTAATAATAAAGTTCGCTCATATTACGAGAATTTCGATTATTAAAGAATTATTCTATTCACTTTACACTTAAATACATAATTTAGTATAAAAGAATTTTTAGAAAACTTATAATATATTATATATATATTTAGTATACATTATAAAGCGTACATTATAACCATTCCAATAACAAAATAGAAATAAAACATTTCTAGAAGGAACCTCTAAGTTGCGCTTATATCACAGAGCTTAGCTAATAGTCAAGACAGCTTTATACAGTCTGTAATATAATGAATGAAAGGTTTAAAGTTGTTTACCATGCAGTTATGTTATCATGCCTTCCAGCACTACTGCAGAGAGTAAGTAGTACTGCAGAGGTACATAAAATGTTAGTAAAGTTATAGCCTTGCATAAATGAATTGTATTAAAAAAACATATAAATTCTGTTTAACCGTTGTTCTTTTGGTGTGCCGATATTAACAGGATACATCAATTAACGCTAAATAGTCTAAAAAATGTTAAAGTTAAATTTTAACAAGTTTTAAATAAAAGACAAATTATAATTAGTATCTACTTAACGTTAAGTTATATACACGCTAATATAATAAACTATCATTTTACTATTAATACACACACACACACACACACACACACACACACACACACACACACACACACACACACACACACACACACACACACACACACACACACACACACACACACACACACACAACACACACACACACACAACACACACACACACACACACACACAAACACACAACACACAACACACAACACACACACACACACACATATAGATATATGAATATATATAATTATGTTTTCAATTAGGTTTTACAATCCATACAAAACCAGTGAACTTTAGGTTTTTTTGAAATACCAACATAATAGTAATGATACCAATATAAACAGTGATTACACTGAACCCACTTTTGAAATTCACTGGCTGATTGAATTTGTTGACAGTGATAACATGGCCAACTATCAGATGAAGTGCTCTTACATCGTACTTCAATTCCTGCCCAAGCAGACTCATCAAAATATTGTTTAAGCTCATGTAAATTAGCTCTTTTATCATTAATGATATAAGGTACAATAGGATTTTACTACCACTTTCTAATGACTTTTGTGCAATAGAATCTTTGGCGAACCAAGTTAAACGAATAAAATCTTTTTCATAAACGCCAAGTTTCTCAAGAGATTTTGTTACATTGTAAAAAAGTCTCTGTTTTTTTACAGCTGGTCGACCTAGGGGAAAGCGCTGTGGTTTACGTAATACAATATCAATGTCTTCTAAAATTCTAGTGGTATACCTTTTTTCAACAGGAAGAGTCTCAAAAGTGATTGTTGGAAAAGTTTTTGATGTAGTCTCAGAGTTTGTTTGTATAGAAATTTGAGGTGACACAGGCAAAACAAATTCCAATGTTGCAGATAAAGAACTTTCAGAAAGTATTTCAACATTTGTCTGCAATCTTTCAACATGAAGAGTCTCAAATGTGATTGTTTGGGAAATGTTTGATTTAGTTACAGAGTTTGTTTGTAGAGAAACTTGAGGTGAAACAGGCAAAACACATTCTAATGTTGCAGAAGAACTTTCAGGAAATATTTCAGCATTTTTCTGGAAAAGATTTTCTGAAATAACATCATTTTCAGAATGGTGCTGTTGAACCTGTACAAAATTTAAATAGCATCATGATTACAAGTCATGATGGATTGCACATAAAGGAAAAAAATGTAAATGATTTATCAGGAGATTTAATGAGGTAGTATAATAGATTCTTGCTTATTATTAAGTGGTTTACAGTTCAATGGTACCTAGAAATATGTTGCTTAACTTGCATCTTCATTTAACGACCTTGGAGATTGTATTTCAGAGTTGAGAGAGTTACAATAAAAATTAAATTAAAAAATGCTTCCTTGACTATATTGGCCCCAGCCTTGTGCAAGTATAACTTAATTTTAACTTATTAAATAAAATTTAATATTTTTATTTAATTATTATTAAATTGATTATGGATTTTATTATTTTTACCTGCAGTTCCCACTCTCCAGATATGCATTGTTGGCAAACTGATTCCAGCCAAATGGCTCAAAGCTGTATTATATCTTTTGCTGTTATTACTAACAGGCTTTAAAACTATTTGCAACTATGTAAACTTTTTAATTAATACAATTATGTGTTAAGGTACAATTGTATATTGAAATTGTGTGTTAAGGCACAATTCAAGGAAACAACTTAAACAAACTAAAGGAAATAACAATTGGACAGTCTTATAATGACCAACAGTTTAGTAATAAATATACAATACCTATGAATCACGATCTATTCATCAAAACAACCACTGCTAAATTTGGATCAAAATTTAGCAGTGGTTGTTATGCCAATATTAAGTTTATATATATATATATATATATATATATATATATATATATATATATATATATATATATATATATATATATATATATACACGTAAAATCCATCATTAATTTGCACAATAAAATGGCATAAACCAGACCTGTTTAAAACAATTTAAACAGTTTAAATTCTCTCTTTTAAAAACTAAATTTTATCCTATCTATTAAACATAACTAAATTGTGAGCACAAATAAGAGTCAGCCATAGCAGATACTTTGTTATGATTTGTAAATAAGATTTACGACTCATTAACTCAGGAAGATGAAAGTTAGAGGACTCAGTAAAAGTGTTTCCATAAATCAACAAAAGGATATCTACAACATTGTGATAGTTATTAGCAGTAAACAACTGACTTTTGTTAGGATTAAAAATCACCAGTCACATTGAGCCAAAAGCTCTCACAGAGGAGAGGTTACATTTAAGGCCTGCCTGATCTTTTAAATGTAATCTTTCACCAAACTGCACACAAAAAAGCACTAGCAGAGACATCATTTATGCTCAACATGGCACTGTTAATATTCATCCAGTGCTCATCATCATAAGCAGGAAACGATGTAACACAAGTTTACATCTATGGCAGCCAAATAAATAAAGAAGAGTCTTAGTAAAGTTTTTACAAAAGAAGTACTTCTACAAGACAGTAGCCAGGTGCAATTAAAACATGTTTAATATGAGTACTTATTCTGAGATACCATCTCTAACTTCTCCTCAACCAAGAACCCTAAGGCAGGGGGTATTTTATATCAGAGTTAACTTCCCCTACCTTTACTTATAAAAGCAAACTCTACATGGCAGCAGGATGTGTAACATCTAGTACAACCATGTGGCATGGTTGTACTGGACTAGATGTTACCAGTAGCAGGTTGATCATTATGACCTGACCGAACATTTATTATAATACATAACATTTTCATGTTTTGAACTTTTTTTTTACTAGAGGTCTGCCATTTTTATAAAGTTTGAATGATTTGCTTGTTTTCATGTTATTAGAAGAATTTATATACACACACCCATATATATGCATAGGTTTCAATATATATTATAACCTGTAAAATTACTTTTCAATTACAGGTGAAAGAACTTTCTAGACTTGGTGGGAGCAGCGCTAAAAAAAAGGGTAACAAATTTATTAAACAGGTATATTTCAATACACCTGTTTAAATCAAATATAAAAAGACATGTCTAGACATTTCTGTCTACTAACTACTCAGTTGTATTCGTGTGTGCTTTTTCAAATCTTAATTAAGATATCCATTGTTGTTTTATTGCATAATTTTATCATGATTTAGTAAATATAGTTTTTACTGTATTTTTTAAGTTAAATTTATTTTGCCTTTACAGGTTAATGGCAAATAAACTGCAAGCAAAGTTTAATTTGACTGGATCTAACACAAAACAAATAAAAAAGATAGAATTTCAAAGTTTAAATATTTACAGAGGAGTTATTGGTATGTGTGTGTGTATATATATATATATACATATATATATACATATATATATATATATATATATATATATATATATATATATATATACATATATATATATATATACATATATATATATATATATATATATATATGTATATATATATATATATATATATATATATATATATATATATATATATATATATATGTAAATAAATTTAATGACTTCTTTCGCAGTACCATTGAAACCCTTACCACAAAATCATATATTACAAAAACACAAAGCTTTGTTTTACTTAACTGTATTTACTTAAGTAAATACTTAAAAAAACTGCAAAGAAAATCTTAAGCAAAAGAAGTGAATAATTTTAGAAGATTTTGCTGAAAATCATCAATATGTTGCCCAGGATTTCTTTTCTTTTCTTTCTTTCTTTTCTTTTCTTTATTTCTCTATTGCTTTCTTTCATTTCTTTACTTCTTTATTGCTTTCTTTCTTTATTTCCTTTCTTTCTTTCTTTATTTCTTTTCCTCCTCTTTTTCCTAATATGACGTCAGAGCGCACGATACAGTAATTTTTGCAATTTGTAACGGTTTTTATAGATTTTTGATTTGTATTTATTTCATGGCTGATGATTGCCGCTAGGCATGAAACTTAGTTGTTGTTTCTTCGTTTTTTATATATATATATATATATATATATATATATATATATATATATATATATATATATATATATATATATATATATATATAGCGCTGCTCCCACCAAGTCTAGAAAGTATTTTCACCTGTAATTGAAAAATAATTTCAATATTTTGTATAAATAGAGCAATATATATATATATATATATATATATATATATATATATATATATATATATATTGCTCTATTTATACAAAATATTGAGCACCCTTATACGAACAGGAGATATTGTATTTGAAAATGATATAACTTGAAATAGCAATATTCGCTCCTTCTGTTGAGCAATCTACTCAAGTCGTCAAATTAATGGAGAAAATAAACTTTAGATACTCAATCAAAAATTTTCCAATACCATCTGAAAAAAAATTTCAGATTACAATTGCTAAAGAAAACAGAACTGATGATAAAAAGAATGAGATGGAAAGCAATTTTTTATAACAACAAAAATTTAAAGAACAAAGAAAACAATAGGTCTGAAACTTTCGGAATTAACACCGAGAAGTGCCCACAACAAGTTAAAGAAATGGCACCTTTTGAAAACGATTTATTAGATCTAGTCAAAAACATCAAGCTCCGTAAAATAAGATCCAACTTCCAAACAAAGCTAAATGATGACATAATGAATTTACGAAAATCAAATAAAACACTAACCCACGCTGTCAAAATATCAAACATGTACATGTTGTCTAAAGACGAATATAATAATTTACTCACAAGTGTTATAACGTCTTCATACAAAAAAGCCGATCCAATAATAAAAGACCAAGTAAATATAGAAACCAAAAGAATTTTAAACAACCACGAAGTTTTTAACAAAATTGAAATAAATGGAACATCTAACTGTTTTTTAACCCTAAAAGACCACAAAGAGAACTTTATAAACAACCCTACAGTCAGACTACTAAACCCTGCTAAAAATGAAATTGGAAGAATCAGTAAAAATATACTATCAAAAATAAACCATGATATCAAACGTATACTTGGTTTCAATCAATGGATATGTACGCAAAATGCCACTGATTGGTTTAAGATAATCACTGAAAAACACCTGTATAAGTTTCTTATTTTTGACATAAATGACTTCTACCCTTCAATCAATGAAAATCTTTTAAACAACGCAATTACCTTTGCTGAGAAGCACATAACAATTAATAATGATCAAAAAATGATTATCAAACACGCAAGAAAATCGATACTCTTCAATAATGATCAAGTTTGGGTTAAAAAGAAAAGCGGTTTGTTTGATGTTACCATGGGTGCTTTTGACGGTGCCGAGGTTTGTGAACTTGTTGGCATTTTCCTACTTTTCCAAATATCGCAACATTATAACAAAGCTGATTTTGGACTATATCGAGACGATGGTTTAGCTATATTTAGAAACACCAGCGGCACGCAAAGGGAAGAATAAAAAAGCAATTTATTCAAATCTTCAAAGACAATGGCTTACTTATTTCCATCCAATGTAATTTGAAAATAGTCAATTATCTTGACGTCACTTTAAACCTCAATGACTGCTCTTTCCGGCCTAATAGTAAACCTGAAAATGTTTTAAGCTATATTCATGCTGAATCCAACCATCCTCCTAACATTTTAAAGCAGATCCAGCATTCCATCGAGCTACGATTGTCTGCCAATTCATCTAGCGAACAAATCTTCAGAAATTCTTCTTATATGTACGAGGAAGCCTTAAAAAAATCAGGTTACGACCAAAAGCTTATATCCATCCCCAATTTACAACCTGTTAACAACAAAAGCCGTAAGCGAAGAATTATCTGGTTCAATCCTCCTTACAGCAAAAATGTTTGCACAAATATAGGAAAGCGGTTTTTAAACCTGGTCGACAAACATTTCCCAGTAAATCACAAACTCCAAAAGATTTTCAATAGAAATTACATTAAAGTGAGCTACAGCTGCATGCCAAACATAAAAGACATCATAAATTCCCACAACCAAAGCATTCTGCAAAAAAACCAGCAGCAAAAAAACCCCAACATTAGTGAAAAAACCTGTAATTGCATTGATAAAACTAAGTGTCCTTTACATCAAAATTGCCTCACAAAAAACATAGTCTACCAAGCCACCATTTCCTCCAGCAACCCAGTAATAAAAGAAAAAATATATTACGGCATCAGCGAAACACCTTTCAAACTAAGGTACGCAAACCACCAAAAATCCTTTAACATTGAAAAATATAAGAACGACACAGAACTATCGAAAGAAATATGGAAAATAAAAGAAGAAAATTACACACCTATTGTTAAGTGGAAGATAATCAAACATTGCAAACTGTACAACCCGGCCACAAAATGTTGCATGCTATGCCTGCATGAGAAGTACATGATTATTATGTTTAATGAAGGTACCTTATTGAATAAGAAGAACGAATTGGTTTCAAAATGCAGGCATAGAAATAAATTTCTTCTTTCGAAATTTGATACTGGTGACTAGGCCTATATTATTTCTTTCTTTTCTTTTCTTTTCTTTTCTTTTCTTTTCTTTTCTTTTCTTTTCTTTTCTTTTCTTTTGTTTTCTTTCCTTTCTTTTCTTTTCTTTTCCTTTTCTTTTCTTTTCTTTTCCTTTTCTTTTCTTTTCGTTCTTTTCTTTCTTTCCTTTCTTTTCTTTCTTTCTTTTCGTTCTTTTCTTTCTTTCCTTTCTTTTCTTTCTTTTCGTTCTTTTCTTTCTTTCCTTTCTTTTCTTTCTTTCTTTTCGTTCTTTTCTTTCTTTCCTTTCTTTTCTTTCTTTTCGTTCTTTTCTTTCTTTCCTTTCTTTTCTTTCTTTCTTTTCGTTCTTTTCTTTCTTTCCTTTCTTTTCTTTCTTTTCGTTCTTTTCTTTCTTTCCTTTCTTTTCTTTCTTTCTTTCTTTCTATTCTTTTCTTTTCTTTTCTTTTCTTTTCTTTTCTTTTCTTTTCTTTTCTTTTCTTTTCTTTTCTTTTCTTTTCTTTTCTTTTCTTTTCTTTCTTTCTTTTCTTTTCTTTATTTCTATATTGCTTTCTTTCATTTCTTTACTTCTTTATTGCTTTCTTTCTTTATTTCCTTTCTTTCTTTATTTATTTCTTTTCCTCCTCTTTTTCCTAATATGACGTCAGAGCACACGATACAGTAATTTTTGCAATTTGTAACGGTTTTTATAGATTTTTGATTTGTATTTCATGGCTGATGATTGCCGCTAGGCATGAAACTTTTAGTACCATACATAATGGTTTTTTCTTCGTTTTATATATATATATATATATATATATATATATATATATTAGGGTGTCCCGTTTTCAGGGTCATATTTTATTTTGACTGCTCCTAGCATTTTTCTGCTGCGTATATGTGAGAAAATGAGATCTGTAAAGTTTTAGAGCTCTAACTTTATTTTTGTGACTACACAAGCCACATTAAGTTTCAAAAATCTTGATTTTTGGGTGAAAAAAGCCTATTTTTTACAGTGCTTGTGTAGTCACAGTTTGAAAGGTACAGGCTAATCTTATGTTGAACTATGTTCTAAAGTCCCTAATTAGTTAGAAAAAAATTAGGAGCAGATTGAATAAAACAGTTAGTTAGGTTTGAAGTGAGTTCAAAGATACGCAGTTGACACAGTTTACCCATTTTTATGCGGTTTGACGCGGTTGACAAAATCAAACAAAATACTGATCTAATCAATACAAAATGGGTCTAAATCGATCTCCGAACCCTTTTTACACCTAATTAGACCAACAAAAATCCTAAATCGGTTAAAAAGTACCAATTATATATTTAATTTTGTTTATATATTATACATGACATATTTTAACCACTACTTCTACAACATATTAACATTTTCTTTTCTTTCCACCACTCCTTGGGGTCTTCCAGCCTTTCTTTTCTGGTCCACTGCTAGAAGAAGATCTTGCCTCAGCTCTTCATCATTGCTTCCATCAACAAAGCCCTCTATAAGCTTAACATTTCTCTCTGCAACATCATTAGTTACAGGAATGTTGGAGATAAAATCCTTGAACTTTGTGTAGCTAGACAATCTGTTCCACATACTAGGTGGAATTATCATCCATTCAAGTTACTGGCTATCCATTTTTTTAATCCATTTTCAAGATGTTAAATATCAAAATGGATTCTCAATCAAAAAACTCAGACAACCTGGGATTCTCTTCTTCTTTCTCAATGAAACCTGATATATTAACCTTCTTATACATAAATGACAGAGGATCCTTTTCCTTTGAATCATTTATCATAAGGATTCTTTCAGCAATTTCAGTCTTTTCCTCATCTGACACTCCAGGATCCAGTAAACTAAATGGGATCAAAGTTGGATGAAGATACCATGTATGGTTTGCAATGCTATCAAGAAATTCGGCTGCAACATTAGGTCTGCTCTTCATGTATGACTTCACCTCCCAGATTGCTTCTATGTCATGTCTTGAAGAAATTACAGTCTGAGACGAGGTTAAGAACCACTTTGCATAATGAAATGCTACAAACTCAGAGATGGCCTCAACTTCTATTTTTGTAGAAGCTGTGGAAACGATATCTTTCATTTGGCTCAGAATTTGCAGCTTCATGAAATATATAGCCTGTGCCATAAACCTTGATGATGAATTGCTGCAGGTTGTCGAGTTGTCAGTTGATCAATCTCTGGGGATAAATAGAATTGAATAATTTCTGCTAGCTCCCAATAACTACCTCAGGGTAATTTGTCTTCATCCAACAACTTTGCAATGATTACTAGGGATACTCTAGCAGCATTGTCAAGTTGTTGATTTACTCCATATTTTAATTTACAAAGTTTATTTTGTTCAATCTGAATAAGAGAAAACTCATCCAAAAGTTTCTTGAGGAGTTGATTATCTGGACCTGAGGTTGTCCTGAAGAGCTTTTCAACATTCTTAATATGACACTCAAAGACATGATGTCTGCAAGCAAGATGCATAACAGGTCTTCCAAGATAGATGTATAACCATAACTTGACGCAGTGGTGTCAAATATTAGACCTTTAATGTCTTCTTTGAGTGAGTTTTCTTCTAAAATCTCAATAATCTTCTCAGTATGACAAACTCCAGTAGAATCAGTGACAGGAGGTACTCCAAGCAAAAAATGTTTTCCATCACAAGTTACACTCAATGCTAAGCGCTCTCTTTTGTGTTTCTTTCCATCAGTATACTCTTTGACTAGCTTACCATCATCATGAAGAATCATGTTTGATCCAGCCTTTGCTTTTTAAGCATCCCTGGCTTCCTCCGCTGTTTCCTATATGACCTTTCTACAAATTCTGTGTATATTGGATTTTGAAATACCTTTACTGGAAAGCCCACTTGTATCAGCCACCTGCTTTAAAATACTAGATTGAGCTTTGATGCTTATGTGTTTAACCTTCGAAACAAGGACAGTATCTCCTACTATGCCAGCAGATGTAGATGGTTGTGGATCTATCTTATCTTTACTCAAGTCTGTAGAATTAGAGGTGTCTGTTTCCTCTGAAGATACTTCTGTTTGACTTGAAGATGAAATCTGCAGCTCAGATTGATAACTCTGGTCATGATCTGCTCCAGACATTCATACTTTTGCCTGTTGAGATCTTTGAGCAGGACAAATGTACCTTTTATCTTTCTTCCTAATGTACATTTTCCTGCAACTTCTTTGATCATTTATGAAAATAATATCTTCTGCCTTGTCTACCTGAGATCTTTTGTTATCTTTCTCTAATATTTGTATCACATCACTGGGTATAACATCAAAAAGAACAGGAAAAATATTGTCTTTGAAAATTATTCTCTTTTCTTTAGTGTTTTGCCTTTTTTGAAGAGAAATCGGTAATTCACTCATTTTCTTCTGTACTTTGTCCACTCTGGATGTTGGAATTCCAGCTTCTTCATAAATAGCAGTGACCTTTTTAACCAAACACTGACAATTTTCCTCACAAATGAGCTTGAAATTATGAGAGAATCCACAGCAGAGAAGGGTGTTATTTTTGATCTTAGGATTTTAGGTCAGTATTGTTTGATTTTGTCAACCGCGTTAAACCGCATAAAAATGGGTAAATTGTGTCAACTGCTTATCTTTGAACTCACTTCAAACCTAATTAACTGTTTTATTCAATCTGCTCCTAATTTTTTTCTAACTAATTAGGGACTTTAGAACATGGTTCAACATAAGATTAGCCTGTACCTTTCAAACTGTGACTACACAAGCACTGTAAAAAATAGGCTTTTTTCACCCAAAAATCAAGATTTTTGAAACTTAATGTGGCTTGTGTAGTCACAAAAATAAAGTTAGAGCTCTAAAACTTTACAGATCTCATTTTCTCACATATACGCAGCAGAAAAATGCTAGGAGCAGTCAAAATAAAATGTGACCCTGAAAACGGGACACCCTAATATATATATATATATATATATATATATATAGCTCTATTTATACAAAATATTGAGCACTCATACGAACAGGAGATATTGTATTTGAAAATAATACAACTTGAAATAGCTATATATATATATATATATATATATATATATATGTATATATATATATATACATAAATATATGTTTTATTTGTGTGATGTATGCTTTATCCGAAAGAGTTGCTATCTTGGACAATAACGAAGTAAATTGGATCAATATCAAGTTGTTTTTTCCCCACTATTGATCGTTAAATGTTTACACGCGTAAACAATGTGATGGTTAATATTAATGCTTGTAAAATGCACGAATACCTTACTGTAACGTTTTGAGATCTCTACCTGACGGATTCATCCATGTTTATCTGTATTCTTATGTCGTGTTTCACACAACTTATACAGATTGTTTTGGAAAACTTAGGTGATCAAGTCAGAAAAATGTTTTTTTTTAGATTTTTTTTGTCCATTTTAGAACACCGTTTATAGTTGTTAAAGGCTAATAAGTTGTTTTCATTTAGATGCAGTTACCCGATGTTTTAAGATAAAAAAAAACACGATGTATGACAGTATATTGCAGACTGTTTGAAGTTTGCACCATATTGTTTGGATGGTGGAAAGCGAGCATCAAATCAAAAGGAGAGTGTGATTACAGAAGGTGATACAGAAGATTTTGATATTTATGATCAAGAATGATTTTATCAAGATCGTTTTCCAAATAATTTTTATTTTGTATAATTTTTTGTTTTAAACATGTTTAAATTATCTTTGTGGTTTATTTGCTTTCATTTACAATTTAGTCATCTGCATTTGCAAAATGACGAATGGGCAGATCATTTTTGAAACTATAATAAGATATATAAAACCAACTATTGCAGTCTTTATACTGTATTGAAATTTGTTTGGATTTGTTTATGGTCACAATTCATCTTTAATTAGTAAAGACTTGGATAAACTTTAAAAAAATAGCACATACAATGATTCTTATCACCCGCACAATATTTCTTATCTATGCAATTTTGTTATTGTGAGTAGAATATTCTACTCTCAATAACATTATTGTACATGTAAGAAATGTTTGTTGAACCAACGCTAAATCAACGTTAACATAACGTTGATATGTGGTTTGTTTTCAACGTTTATCTAACGTTTGGTTTCAATGTAGATTTGCGTTTCCATTTTAACCAAAAATTGACGGCTTTTCAACCATAAATTTCAACATTTTTTCAATGTTTTTTCAATGTTGATATGCTTGCTGGGTACATTTATTTTTTCTCTTTTGCTTTGCTCTCCAAAAACGACCTATTGTTAATGGGATTTTCCAGAACCAAATTGGGTACTTTTATTGGTCATAAGATTTTCTTGAAGCCATTGGTATTTTTTTTCTACAAACGAATCATAATTTTTACCACATTGTTTTAGTTTTTTCTTTTTTTTTGAAATAGATGTATCTAAAGTACCCTTTATTTATGTTCTCTTTGCTAATTTCTTCAGTTTTATTTGATTTCGTTAAGTAAATCCTTCCAAAATTGTAATTTATCCACTCCTAATTCACGTATATTTGGGATAAGATCTAATCTTTATTTTCTTAATATATATATCAGAAACATTTTTGAGTACTTTATAAAATTTTTCACTTTACACTGCTTAACATTTTATGTTATTACTTTTTTGACAATTATCGCATTAAGTTCCCTATAATGTTTAAGTAAATAATGTTACTTGTATATTACAGGAAATACTGAAGTTGTTAAGTAATGCTATTTCAAATATGTAGTACTTCTCGAATAATAAATCATTAGCATATGATGACAAAAATATGTTTCTTGAAACTATATTTGATATGTTAAAACAAGTCATACAATTATATTATTTTAGAAAATGCTTCTAACTTGAACAATAAAAATCAGGATGCAATATTTTATCCAATATATTTGAAATATATAAAATTAAAAGATTATCTTAAAAGTAAATATAGACTTTATTTTAGATTAAAAGGTCTCCATTTTTACTAAATAAAAATCTCTCATTTTTTAGATTTCTTTGAAAATAATGTTAAAATTTAATTTCTTTTAACCATAAAACACAAAACATAAGTTTTATCAAAAAACTGTTTTTACTTTTTTAATAAGTAATCATTTTAACTTGATATTTACAAGAAAAGTTGCGAGGGGTTTATTTTTTTATTGTTTTGAGTCACTGTGCGTCGTTTTCTGGCTGGCAAAACAAACTTGTTTGGCAAAAAATTTTCTTCACTGCGAAAGCGTGAGTTAGATATCGAGTTAACATAATTGATCTGTTTCGTAACGTTTCATAATTATCCGGGACACAATTTTAAAACTCCGAGACAAAATTAATATCCCGATTTATAGCTTTATACCGGGACAACCTTTTCCTTTGTCTCGATATTTTCCGGGAAATTTTTTGTCTCGTTACGCTTGTCCCGGTTCATTTCGAGAAAACGATTCCGAGACGCAGACGCTTACTAACTATGACAGTTAAATTAGAAGCTTAAATTAGAATGCCACCAATGCCTTTAACTAGACTTTCTTAGTAAGGTAGCTAGACCCTTGATTTAACCCTCAACAAATTGATTTGCCCTGACCCTACCCCTAACCCTAATAAATAATTAACTGAACTAAGCCTTCATCAGTGTTTTCTTCACACATAAAATATTAAGTTTTGTTTTTGGACATTTTAAACAAAAAGGTGCCATGTTTTATCTGTTTTTTCAGTTTGGTTGTATGCTTTGTCATTTTTTTCGATTCAGTTAATTTTGAAAGCGGCTTCACATTTTCAAGAATTGCTCATTATATATTCGACGTATATTTTTCGCTATCTTCTATTCAGATTCTCCGCAATTCTCTGTTCAGATTTCATAAGTTTTATTGTGCTGTAAAATTTACTTATTTAGAGATTTGTATTTTGTTAAAAATGCGATTTAAGCCTCACTCTTCCATTCATTAATATATGTAAAGTTAGTGTTAAAGATACAAAACCAATTCAATTTTACTTAAAATATGGGAGATTTATAGTTTTTAAGGCATACCATAAACCCCCTTAAAGCATTATATGTTTTATAACAGACCTAATCACTGTGCGGATTTTATCAAAAACTGAAGGCGAACTTTTTGTGTTTCAATATTCCGATACTTGTGAAATATTGAAGAGGTTGCCATATTTTCTAGTCAAAATTTTTAAGTGTTCAATTATGTTTGTTAGTAAGGAAAAAAAAGTTGTCAAATCGTCTCACATCGCAGCATTACGTAAATTACATAAATTACATAAATTAGAATCAATTTCTCTTCTTGTGAAAAAAAAAAAATTTGGAAACTTGGCTAAATAAATGTGCTCTTCTCAAAAAGTTCGGTTTAAATGTTTCACAAAAACTTAGAAGGACCAGAAGATTGAAAGTGTTAAAAACTTAGAAGAACAGTAAATTCTTCAAAGTTCTTAATTATGCATAAAATGATCATCAAAGCTCCTCTTGGCTTCAAATTGTAATAGACTTTGCTCGGAACATTTATAACTGATCCTTTAGACAAGAAGGTCGGAAAAGCATGGGTAGAGTTCCAAACTTTTCACTTAGAGCCAAAAACTTGTTGAGGAGTGGAAAAAGGGGGCCATCTCACCCTGGGATAATAGTATTATACTACTAGTTTATTATTTTAACACTTTTTCAGCAACACTTAAATGATTTTAATTTTTTACTAAATTTTTTACTTAATCTTTTATTTAAATCATTTTATTAATCCTCTGTTCTTCCACATTCCTGCCATTTTCCTCGCCTTCCTCACTTCTAGTGAAATCTGTTCTTATTTAAGTCAAATACAAACCTTACGGAAATATTCCATTGGAATTCAATGGGTAACCCATAGAATAACATTAAAACCCATTGGAGTTCTATGGGGCCCCATGATTAAATCATGAGTTCCTATTGATTTAAGTTCATGGGTCATGTTGCACACCATGGGTTTTATGGCTAACTCATGGGGTTTTCATGGTTATCCGATTGGTCTTTATGGTTATAAAATATTTATATTGATCATATATATAGTACTTATATTTGTTTCTTTTATATATATATATATATATATATATATATATATATATATATATATATATATATATATATATATATATATATATATATATATATATGTAAAACCTATATTTTATTCATACACAAATTTACTTACAAAATATTGTAAGGAAATTATGGTAAACATGTAAATACTTTATGAGCTTTTTAACTTTATGAGCTTTTTAACTTAGCTGAAAGCTGTATACAGTCAAACTAATTTTAATGGGTACATCTGATTTTTTTTTTAAAACAAGCTACAATTTGCTGACGGACTTTCCAAACAAATGTTACAAAACGGAAAAATCTATATTTTTCATAGTGTAAAACTTGAACTGTTAATAAAGCATAAAAACAAAGAAAGTATTCTCCATTTGATTATAAAACAAAGACATAATCAAAAAAACACAGTGGTAGTATTTTCAGCAAGCTATGCTGTAGTTGTAAAAATATTTTAGTTAAAGCGAAATGCTACGACCTTCACAAAATAATTAGTTTTAATTGAGTTTCGATAATGATAAATTTTATTTATAGCGTGCTGCTTTCCGCTGCATATTTGCATACGCAAATGAAATTGGAAAGGTGGCTATGATCGATCGTATCGTATTTTGCAAATACGATACGATCGTATTTTGCAAATACGATCGTATCGTATTTGCAAAAATCTTGTTTTTTGTGCATAAGAGATTAGACCTCCATGCGTTGGTTTTTTCATAACTTTTGGTGTAAATACGTCCTATTTGCATAAATAGTATCTTCGTAATCAGCAAACGTAAATTTTGGCATGTAGTGTGGTAGCTTTAATGCTCTTACAAATGTATGTATGTATGTATGTATGTATGTATGTATGTATGTATGTATGTATGTATGTATGTATGTATGTATGTATGTATGTATGTATGTATGTATGTATGTATGTATGTATGTATGTATGTATGTATGTATGTATGTATGGATTTATTACACTTCTTACATGCTATTGAGCATTTTACTTGGTGTCAAAAAAGCAGATCTTGATGTCATTATTTATGTGCAGGTAAAAAATATATAGAAGAAAAAAAGAAAATAGAAGATAGAAGAAAAAAGTTTATACGTGAACTATGTTTATCAACCACATATTTATGTTTAATTATTTTTTATGATAATTTGTGTTTCCGTTAACAAAAGATAAGTAATTCTTATTTTTTCTGATTTATTTAAAAAGTGCCATCAAAGAAGCAGTTGGTTGCCTATGATGGCATACTTGTATTTTTGTGTATTGGTAATAACTTATAAAAAAGTAAACAGGTTAAAAATTCTGAGGGTCATTATTGTTCTTCAATGTTAGAGGGAATATACCTTTACCAAGAATTTTTTGAGGATTTCTGGTAATGACTTAGTGAAGCGTTAAAGTTAAATATGGAATAATAGGCACCTTCCCCTTAGTGTTAATTTTTATCTTCTTTTTTGTACTAGTGATTGTGTATTGTAAGGCGGGCTTTTTTAATGTGAAGGACGATGGGTTTTCTGAGTGTGAGGACGTAGTTTTCTTAAATGTTTCGGGATGATGGGATTCTTTATGCATCAAGAGGAAGGGAATGTGAGGACGATGAGGTTTGTCAGTGTGTAGCGCAAATTGTGTGTTAGTAGTTTGAGACTTTTCGTTAAAAATTTCAACGAGTAAAAATAATAACGCCTAAATCAAAATATATACAAAATAATACTTACCACTGGTTTTTCTATTTTTACTGATATAACTTAATAAATATTCTCAACTATTTATTTCATGAATATATTCCTTTAACATTAACATGCATAAATGATAATGCATTAATATAGATAAAAATACGTAATTAAAGTCACTCCAATACTTTCTCTTTACCACCTTTGGATTCGTGTCTATTTACATAAACTACTTACATGAACTATTCTCACTTTTAAATCTTCTTTTTCTCTTTTTCCAAAAATCTTTTTCTAAAAAACTTCCTTGAAAAATTCTCTTTGATTTTCTCATAAATTCTTCCCATAAAATCCTCTTATAAATCTCCACAAAATCTTCTGATAAAATTTCTCTCCAAGAGGAGAAGTTCCTCAAAAATCCTTCTCATAAAACTTTCTCCATCAGGAGAATCTCTCAAAATCTAAAAAAAAAAAAACATAAAAAACCTTCACAAAACTTTCTCCTTAAACTCCTAAAAACTTTCAAAGAGATTTTCTCTTCGCCATTTTTTTCTTAACCATTTGTTTTTCTCAAGCATTTTTTTTTTCTCGACCAATTTTTTTTTTTTTTTTTTTTTTCAGCCTTTTTTTTCTTATCCTTCCTTTTCAATTTGTCTGCAGATGTTTCTTGAGTTCTAGTATAGACGATGGATCTTATCCTCAAGTTCGCATACTTCTTTTCTCTTAACCTTTAAGACATGGTCCTCTAAACAGGTTTAACCCCTTTTCTTTCAATTAGTGTTTGTCTCAGAATGGCTACAGAAGTTTTGTAAACCTTATTAATTAAACTAAGATTATTTCATTAGTTTAGTTAAAATTTTATTTCTGTTCGTTTTTTTTTTGGGAAAACAGTATTCAGCATTTGTCGCGTGACTGATTTATCTTTTTTTTAATTGAACATGTGCGTCTACCTGGCCATTTGGCTGAGTCGCTTTTTTTTTCGATCGAATGTTAGATGTTAGAGCCGGGTAAAACTTTAAGATGATATTTTTAATTTTTCGCGTTTTCCCTCCTCACAGTGTAGATTTTGATACCTGTTTTCAGTTATGTTTTGTGCATTACTTTATCTTTGATTGGCTGCTAACAATATATAGAAGCCCAGTTGATATTTTTGGCTACATTATTGAATCGATGATTCTCTTTTGGATTTGTTGAAGCTTTTAAACATCAACAGCGTAAATTGTTACATTTTTAGAACAACATTTTTGTGTCAATTCCAATATTTTAGTTTCAAATTATTGCTTTTGATTTTTCATTGAATATGTTTCTAAGCAATCAATATTATACATGTATATTATTGATATTTTGATAATTGCGAATGATGCAGCTTTTTTTAAATGGCTTTTAATTTTGCATTTACTTTCAATAAAACAGTGGTGTTTTATGAACTTTTTCAAAGATTTGTAGGATATGACAATATTTTAATTGGATTTCATTTAATAATCTCATTCCACGATCGCATTCCATATATCAAAAAAAAAAAAACTCAAAGATATTTTAATTTATTTGTTACGTGTAAAATTCATGCGTCATTGGTTAACATGGTGTTTTGCCAATTAAAATTCCATGGACTTCTAAAAAACGGAAAGGTTTCATAAAAAAATCATGAAAACAATGCACGGTAATTCGATTGGTATTTGTCTACCGTGGAAATTCATGAATCACTGCTTATCCATAGAACAACCATTAAAAAAAAAAAAAAAAAATACCGAAATTTGTTTACCGAATACCGATTTAGCGTCGTGCGACCCAACAGTCTTATTCTTTTAGAAAATCCTAATTCAAAAAATAACAAATTTCGTATATTTAAAACAAACTATTATTTAGTTAAAATCACTAAATTTTTTTCTCTTTTTAAAAATTAGCACTTTCTTATAGCATAGGACTTTGTTAGGTCACACCACGGTACCGAAAATTGTTTAACAAAACGCGTATCTTTTTAAAAATGTAACCAATATCATTAAAATTAAATGAGATACGTAAAAAAAAAAAAAAAAACGCCAAATTTTTTCGACACTCGTTAACATGCACGAACACTAGAGTAAAGCATAAATTTTCATTAAAAGCAAAAAATTTTATTTAAAGTTGATTTTTCTTCTTTCTAAGTAATTATGGAAATTTACAAAATATAAACTAATGAAAACACATGCCATACCTGGTGTACGAGTTAAAACTTTAAGGTGTTTAGAAAAAAAGGTCAAAAAATGTTAATTTGACCGCGCACACGTAAACCTGTAAAGGTTATTACTGGAGACTAATTTAAAATAGTCTTCAACGAATAGTCTTTAAGATAATAATAATAGTCACCACAAGTTAATGAAACAACTTCAATATAGTCTTCTAAATCAATGAAGATATTTTCATTCTGTAAAAAGTATACGATACAGCAACATTAGTACTATAACTCAGGCAGATGGCAACCATGGCCGCCGAGAGGAGGGGGCTGGACAGGGAAGATTCCCGGGGCCCTGTGTGTGTACAAATAATTTTTAAAATAACTTTCAAAAGATTTAAATACTTTTGACTTTTAAAAGATTTAATTAATTTTCATTTTTAGTTTTCAATGACCAGAGGACGCTTCTAGTGGTTCTGGGTATATAATTAATCATAATGAGGGCCCGTTAAGAATACTTCCCCAGGGCCCGAAATTTCTCTCGGCTGCAATAATGGCAACAAGGCATCTTAAATTTGGATTTCCATTTGTATTTGACATTTTTGAGAACATTGTTGTTGAAATCGCTTGACCGAAAAACCAGCATTATTTTTTTGTTCGAATAAGAAGTAGTAAAAAAGGATTTGTCATCCAAAATGACGTCGCCATTAAAAAAGGATTTGTCGTCCAAAATGACGTCGCCGTTACGAAATTTTCTGCACTTTTTGTGATAATTAGTATTGGTCTTTCGTTCGATGACTTATTTCGTTGGATGGTTTGAACGATGTGACTGCAGCACTGCAGATGTGACACCGACTGCAGCTGTTAGGAGAAGGTTTAAGATCATTTCTACACAGGCTATTGTAACGGTTCACTTTTCCTTGAAAAAAGTAATAAGCCCCCGTAAGTGGTCAGAGGTATAACAGACTCCCCTACTATGTTTTTCAAATTCATTGCTTCTTGTGGATATGTATTTGAAAAATGGAATCCAATGTCTTCGAGACGGGCATATTGATGAAAATTCAGAAAGTAAATTTTACAGATTTTCTTCATGTTGTTAGGTCATCACCTGAAGTTTCTATTACTGGTTATAGTTGAAAAAAGAAATTAATGGATCCATTCCAAAATAATAGATCTACACATATTTTATATTGTCAAAGTCTTATTAATGATTTGTTTGAAGAAGCACGTTTATATGTGATTACTTCCGGGTTACAAAGTGATCATTTGGAGCCTAATTTTGGTAAGTAAAGAAAACCTGAACAGCGGCAGATTTCTAATATATTTTCTAAACCAACAAATAAATTATTTTTTATTTGTTTAGAAAGAATTGAATCTATAAGAGCCTTTAAGAGCTCTGCTAAAGGATGGTATTAATTTCTGGGAAGAAAATGTTTCCCGGACCTCAAAGCACAGTCTGCTCTAAAAGAGTTTATGCAAGACATAGTTTTTTTTTTTACTTGAAGAGATTTTTTGAGGATGTCAGATTTTTGACGATAACATAGAAATAGCAATTATTATTGCTGGTCAAATTTGTGAATATAAAATGGGTTTTTACCGACACCACGTTCTTGATAATAACTACCTGAAAATCTTATCTAGAGGTGGAGTAATATGCCTCCGTATGATTTATTTGTCGTCTTTTTAGTGTTATGGCTAACATTGTTTCTTCTATTAAGACATTTTACTTTTTCTATATCAGTTAAAAATCTTTACAAATCATTTCAGCAGTGTAATTATACTTGTAACCAGTAGCAAGAGTGAAGAATCAGATTTTCATTATATACTGTTGTAAATCTTTTCTATAACCATTTTCAAAAGAAAGTAAAAGATTCAGTAAGGAAAAATTTTTTTTAAAGAATCCATTATTACACACAACTAGTAAGTAAATAATGCTATTGTCATTACACTTTTAAACTTTAGATACAAAACGATTTGGATCATATAAATAACTCAAAATACAAGAAAATTGGCCTGGGGCCAATTTTTTTCGACGCCTACCACCATAAAAATAAATCTCGCCCTCCAAAAAATAGGAGTGAATTGCATAACCTCAAAAGGGTTTGCTCTTTCCAAATCTGACATCATAGAATTAGCTTGAATCTCCGCTTATTGTTCAAAAGAATCCAAATCATTTATTTACCTATAGGCCAGGTTTTTAGCATTTTTTTTTCTAAGTATTTTATTTTCAGCAACGTTTTTTAAAGATAAGCTGATAATTAAATGATAAAAAAAAAAACAGACCAATTAATTTTTGCCGACAAATGCATTATCAGCGTATTTAAAGAAGGGCTGTTTCAAATAACTTAAGTACTTAAGTATATATTTAATTTACTAAACTTTAATAAAATCAAGTAATTTTTTTTTTGTCAAATTAAACAAAAAATTAATATTTTAGAAAAACTTGTACAAAAGTAGTTCGATTTTCAATTTTGTATTCAGCCACCCTGAAAATAAAACGTTGCCGTTTTTTTGTTTGTTTACACATTTTGATAATTTCTCGGCTTTGTTTTATCATATTTACCGACTTCAATGGCATGATACACTACAAAAAATTTATTTTTTTTGTTTTCAAATTAATTCAAGTACTTATATGTTATTTTTATTTAACTAGTTTTGTTTTATATATATTTCTAGTAATATTAAAAAGTAATAAAATAAAATATTTTGAAATTTGGAACTATTTATTAATTTCAACAAGAGATAAAATGTTAACTGCAAGTATTGTCCTTCAACTTTTAAGACAAAACAAGCAATAACAGCATTACTTTATCATTTAGGAAAAGTAGAAAATATAAAGATAAAAAAAGAGTGACAGGAATTTCTCGCCATACTTCAACGTCAGGATCAACCTTAAGTTCGAATTCAAGCCCTGATCCATACATAAGTCCTTTTTACTTGTTGCCAGTTCTTCTGAACTTGTTTTGGTTCGAATGGCTACTGTTTATGATGTTCCTATTTATAAATTTTCAATAAATGGGCTAATCAAGGTCTTAAAATTCAAGGCAAGCTATGACTTCAATGTTTTTGGAATAGGAAAAAACTTTTAAAAAGACGGCTCATGATTTATCAAAAACAATTGAGAATAATGATATATTTCTATTGACTTTGGATAAATGTATTTCAATAAGATTCAAAGATATTATGTCTAAACTCACACTTGTCAAACAATTCAGTTTAATGCCTTGGGTTGATAAGGATTGTTGACTTAATGAAGACTTGAAGATAATCTTAAATTGATTGAAACAAAGCTTGAAATTTTTAAGTTTAATCTTAATAATCATGTTTTTGGATTAGCTACAGATAGAACCAGTGTAATAAAAAAAACTGGAACATGGTCTCATAACTTTCAACTATGTTATTATAATGAAACTTTTTTGGCAGCAGTTGATGTACTCTGTAAAAAAGCAAATGATCTCGTAGGAGAGAAAGATTTTTGTAGTGACAATGTAGAAGAAGACAATTAAGAAGTAAGCGATGATAATAATGAAGCTAATTATCAAATTTATGTTAATTAAGAAGAGTTACCACTTAACCAATATTATATTATATATTATATATATATATACACACATATATATTATATATAATATATATATACACACATATATATATTATATATAATATATATATATATATATATATATATATAAAATTTTCAAGGTTTTTTAAAGGTCACTTCTAAGAAATCATCTTCAATGCTTTTGTCTTAATGATTATGGGAAACAGTTGGTTTTAGTTTTGTATACATAGACACATTGGAATTCAATGTTTAAAATGGTTTCAAGATTTTTTGAAATAGAACCAGTAGTTAGGGAAACAGAGTATTTGAATGTATCAGAAATGCTAAAAACTGATAAAAATAAAACTGCTAGAGGTTTGTGAGATTGTTTAGAGATTATTGAAGTTTATCGTCTTTTGTAAAAGAAATTATTGTTTATCTGTTTCGAAAATATTGAATCTATTATCCTTTGTAAAAGAGATATCACTCTTTTTAGAACTGAAAAAACTTATGCGTTTATTTTAACAAAATAAAAGGATTTTCTTGACAATGAAATTTATTTCAATGATGAAAAGAATTTCTGAAAGAAGAAATATTGGAATTGCAGGCCTTTTAAGATATTTATGGGCACCAAATCAGTATGATCAAGCTTAAAAAGATTCCATTTTTAACTATCCAAAGAAAAAAAAGAACTTCCAAATGATAACAAAAGATATTTACTCTTGTCTTTTATATGATCCTAAAGATACATCTACAAATGAATGTAAAGCCTTATTGTTGTAATTAAAGAATCTTTACAAAAAGAAAGAGCAAGGCTGAAGAATTTGGCCATTTCCCAGCCCAAAGTTTGAACTTAATAAAGAACAAGGCTATCTCAAATGTTTTGCCTTGCCTCAAAAAAGAAAAGGATGCATTTTTTGATCAAATGATTGTCCAAATATGCTTAAAAAATTGCACTGTGCTTGAAAAACGTTAACACCATCATCAGTTGAAGCTGAAAAAGTAATTTAATTAATAAACTTAATTGGAGTAATTAAATATTAAGGATAAAATTTAATATTTGGGTGATAAAATGATTGACATATTTTTTGCCTTCTAATTTGAAGATTTAGATACCTTAAGTTTTTGTCATACTTATATTGTAACTATCGCACTAAAATGTGTAATATGTTTCATTGTATGGAAAAATAATTAGAATTACTTAAAATTAGGCAATTTTTTCCCATTTCCTCTAAGTTAAAGTTTTAGTTTTTTTGTAACGATTTTCTGTAAATACCATAGAATCAGATATATTTTTTCTGGTAGATTTTTATTTTTAAAAATGTTTATTTTGTTGGAAATATCAACAAAACAAGCGTCGAAGATTTTCAATGGAGAAAAACTCTCCTTAAACAAATGTGGAAGTTTCGCAATAAAAATGGGTTTCAAGAAACAATGACGTCATTAGAAATTAAAAAAAAAAAACCAACAGTTTTTAAAGATTGAATACAGATACAATTTATAAGTACATTTAAAAGGGTATTTAGTTAAGAGTATTAACATGCATTTCAAAGTATTTTTAAAAAAGTAACTCAAAATGTTTTAAAACAATGAAGTTTGGTGGTTTCAAAAATATTTTCCAATAAATATTGAAACTCGAAATAGGATTTGATTTTTATCACTCCTGTTATGATAGAAAAAATAGCTTTCTACTTAAGTTATTGAACCCGATCAACAAGAATTCATTTTAATCAGCTTATCTTACGCAGTATAAATTTAAAAGTGCATTTTTAGCGCTTAGAACTGCAAAACGAAAGTGTTATTGTTTCAATTATTATATGCTGGCCTCGTCTGAAGAGACGAGGCCAACCAAGGATGTGAAATGTGAAATTCTAAAACTCTGTTTGTATATGGTGAGGGAATTAAATAGTTTCGATTTACTAGTATTGAGTAACTATCCATACAGATACAGCAAGCCTTCAACACTTGATTGATAAAACATTCGTTTTCACAGTTTTTTTAACAGCCTTTAAATAAGCTTTTTGCTCTTAAAAATAGGAATACCATACAGTTTATAAGTAGGTAATGTTCTTGAAGTTTAAGCAATCGTTTTATACCAAGTTTCATTTTTTCATCAAAAGAAAAAAAAATCCAGTTTAGTTTTTTGGCGCTTTAGTCAAACCGGGAGAACAAGGTATTAAATTACGAAATTTAGATCTGTTTTACACGAAGTACAAGTTTAAAAAATGTCGCTTTAATTGATAGATTAAAGTGATAAAGAAATGAGGTTTTGAGAAAGAATGTTATTATGAGTGGATTTTTAGAGTGGATTGAATATATATTTACAGATTTATGTTTCATTCATTTGAAGATATTGGCGATGAGCAACATTAAAAGCTTCGATCTTCTTTTTGCGGTTTTTGAGATTGGGAAACCCTTAAAAAAATGCATTTTTGCGTTTTGTCGCTTTTCGAATTTTTGCGAAAGCTATTAGAGGTTGCTGACGTCACGTTAAAAATAATTGCGCACATTAAAATTTTAAATTAAAAAATTTGCGCGCACAAAAGTTATTTTTATTCTTAATACAATCCTTCACCTTCAACTTTCATGACGGCGTTCGATTTAAAAAAAAGATAAGAGGCGGATCAAATAAACCTCAAATGATGGAGTGTAAAAACACTCCATTTAGACTAGTTTAGCACTGTTCGGAACTGTGATGGTTGCAGGAAAAATTTGGTTGAGCCATCTTTTAAACATAACCAGTTTGTTCTGTTTTCGTCGGTGTACTTGTTTTAAACTAGCTGATTACTTCTGCTTACAAAATGACGAAATGTTGCATAATTACAATTTTTACTTACATTGAAGTTTACATTATATGCTACCGCTACTTTACATTATGGTAACATTTTTATTTTTAATTTTTGTTAAACTTAGTCTAATACCAGACTTCTTTGGAAATTATTTTTAGCTTATTACATTTGTAGAATGGCCAATATGTTGTCATGGTGACGTGTTGAATTTCCTTCAATCTGATTACGGCCTTCATCGTACGGTTTTATCCAAAACAAAGTTCAGTAGAGTGGGTTTAACGTGTATAAATAACAAGCTTAAAAAAATGAAATTTATCTTAAAAATGCGTTTCGAAGTCGAGCCATTTTGATTGGCTATTTTTTTTTTCACATCGAGCTGATTGTGTAAAATTACAGAACAATCATTTGCCACGCTTCAACACATTTCATTGAAAGAAACTTGCTTCTTTGTACTTTCTCGATATAAAAACAGCCCTCAATGAAATTAGTAGAATAGTTTTTACATTAATAATAATTCAAAAATGGACGGAGAGGCGAAATTTTCTGAAAGTATCGAAATTCAAATAGAGTTTTTAAACAAAAACTTAGACGAAATAGAATTAGAAGCGTTTAAACAGTTATTAGTCAATTGCGAAACGGAAAAGCAAGTAAAGCTTCTTTTAGTGCGCTATTTACATCTCTTGCCATCGGCCATTTCAACACAAATACCAGTACCAAAAGTATATCAGCCGTTACAACGACCTATCAAAATTGGTTACTTGATTAATGACGACATAGTTTTCTACTGTGAATTGGATGATGTTATATGTAATTATCTGAAACATCAAGGTGCAGAAGTAGTCAAGTTTAGGCTGGATGAAATTTTTTTTAAGGCAAGCACTAATGGCATTGACGTTTTCGTAAACAAAGAGAAATGCGAACTAGATGGCTTTTTATCGTACGGTTATCGTAAGAAAATCAACATGGACGCATATTATAATATAGTTAAAATCATGCAAGAGAAAGGCGTTGCGTGTTTACATTCGCACAATATGGAGCTGATTTTGAATAATAAGCTATTGCAAGCAGTTCATTTTGCAAAGGCCAAAATAGCAATACCCGATACATATCAATCATTTGAGATTAAAAGTACCCAGCAGCTTGTTGATACCTTAGATGTCCTTCCGTGCATAATTAAACCTTTCAATGACTACTGCGGTGACAGCATCTTGAAGTTGGATCATAATGCAAGCGTTGTAAATACAATCGGAAAGTCTTTGTGGAAAGGCGAACATTTGTTGATGCAAAAATATATACCTGATTATTTCGGTAAGTCGCTAAGAGTGTTGTGTTTTAATGCCAAATGTTATGGCATGATCGAGTATGTGGACACAAATGGAGACTTCCGTTCTAACGCCAGTTTTGGTGACGGATGCCGTTTTTACTCTCGTATGGACCATCCCAAGTTTGAAATATTTAAACAAGTAGCTGAAAACGCAGTGAAAGCGTTAGGTGAAGATGTGTTAGTAGCTGGTGTTGACTTGTTAGACTCCGAACAGGAAGGTGTCATAGTCCTTGAAATTAATGGTTGGCCAGATCTTTACGAAGTATGGCACGAAACGAAAAAGAGTACTTACAACAAATTGGCTTTAGAGTTCTTAGAAAAAATAAAAAAGAATTTAAAGTTAAAAGATAACATGGTGATTTCTAATTGAACTTCAAATTTTTACTGAAGTTTATTTTTTAAATAGAAAATTATTGTTTAAGGTGTGCGTTATATACAATTCTAGTTCACTTCTTCATAGTTAATACAAATAACTTTTATTACTGCATTTGGTTTTGTGTGTGTGTGAGTGGCATAAATTTTTTTATGTAGTGTAAATAATGATTCAAAAAAATTAAAGAAGCAAAACGAAATTTTCATTTTATTTCTTTTCCAAAAAACTTTTTAAAAAATTTTTAAAATACTGAAAAAGATAACGCCAAAGTTTTTAGGGAAGAAATTTTTATCTTGTTTTTTTTTTATGCCGTAATAGCAAACGACCTGGTTTATTGATGTGAGAAAGCTTTCACGAAATGCTTATGGGTAATGAGTAAGGAATAAAATGAGGTAATAAGGATTATGGCCGCCTTTGTTCTTGATACAAAGTTCAGCTCATCATCTTATAGAATTGAAAAGCTTTTCACAGTATTCCATTAACAAACTGTTGAACGACTTTCTCTGAGAGAATCGACTTATGCTGCAGCATTTGTCAGTTTGCGGTTGATCAGAATTTTTGTTGTTAATTAGAATTAGTGCTAGATTTAATTGTCCTTCAAAAACCAAAGCTCTATGGATATTTATTTACCTTGGCATTCCAAAATTGAGTAATTGAAAGAGTACCCCTGTGGACAAATGCATTTAAATGTTCCATTTAGATTTAGATTCAACTGTCCAAACATTCTTGATGATGTTTATATCAGAGGATCGAGCCGCTGCATCCGAAATGTTGTTTTCTTCAAACCAAGGGATTGCTATTTTTTATTTGTGGTACATAGCATAATGTCCTTAAACGGAATCTAAGGTTCTCAAGCTTCTCTTTTTATCTATGTTGAATTTTTCGGCTATCGCATGTTAAGTGGTGGTGCTCAGGACCAATAATCAGCAATGCAACTTTAAATCCTACTGAGCCTCCTCTTCCTAGTAATTATAGCTCAAGAAATCGACTATGAAACTTTTCATCATATCTTCGAATAATGACTCAATTCTATTATTATCGACCATATGGTTTGATTTGTTACTAAATATTTCTTTTTTAACTCATAACTTTTTAAAGAGTTTTCTGGCAGTAGCGTAGTAGCATTGCTTTCGGTCGAATAATCATGCATTTCACAATCTGGCAGTAATATACGTATTTCAAAAGAGCCGTATTAAGTTCCTGTGCAATCTCTTTTTGTTGAATACTTTATCAATCCTGTAAATTTTATCAAGATGGGGTGATATTTGTAGCACTGGAACGCCTAGAACTCTTATTGTCCGCAGTACATCAGTTTTTTTAAACTACTGATTGGTTGTCGACCTCTCATTTTTATTCCTTTTTTTCTTCTGTTCTATTTGACATGTTTTAATTGATATACTTCAAAAAAAGATTAAAAAAAAGAATTCTGAAAATTGAAATTTAAAGAAAGTTGATGGCAAATTAAATCATAAGCTAAAATTTCGATCAACTTTTGATCAGCATTTTGATGGGAAACAAACTTGATTTGATAGCAAGACGTATTTTTGGACTAAACCAAATAATAGACAGAATGAAGACATACTAGACATAACCCACAGCGCTCCACTGTAACACTTAGGGTAAATTTTTTTGCCTGGCTATTACTATTCGGGTTAAGAGGTTTATTTATTTTTCAAAAAACAAACTGCTAAGCAAAAAAAACATTGATTTGCTTTATTGAAATATTTGTAAAAGTCAAATCCAGGTCTCTTATGACCCTCTAAGATTTTAATTTAGTCTCAAATTTTTTAATAATATAATATTAAGATATAAATGATTATATAATAACAATAATATAATATAGAGTTTAAATGTTATATTTATTTTAAAACTAAAGATAACAAAATAAAAAATTTAGAATATTAGATAAAATAAGAATATTAGTGATATATAATATATAATAATACTTATAAAATAAGATATGAAGATAAGAAAATATCATTTTGAATTATTTTTTCCAAATTCAACAACACAAATCTTAAGCTGTGTTGCCATTATGTTGCCATCATCTTCTAACCGCCGTTAATAACTTTCCCATTCTTAGTGGTGGTGGTGTGCATTCACTACTGCTTGTTTAGCATATACAACCAAATCATATCAATTATTTTGAAAGAAAAGATAAATATGGCGTACAAACTTTGCATATAAACTTTTTAGCTCCCATTTAATTGGTATTCAAAGCTATCATTCAAATGAAGTTGAAGATTTTGAAACGAGTCTTTTGAAGTCTTAAAGTTATTCAGTTAAGAACTCTCCAACGTTCAACTTCAAATCCTTTTGTGTTTACAGTTGAAAACTTTTACCGGCTGCACTCATCCGGTAAATCTCTAGATTATCTTTCGTGAATAGTTTCTACAAATTAGGACAATTTTTATATATATATATATATATATATATATATATATATATATATATATATATATATATATATATATATTTATACATGGTAATTTGACCTATTAAATGCAGCCCTGAATGTACAAATAATAAAAATGTATTAATAGAAAATGTGATAGTGTAATAAATTTCTAAATGAATGCTAAAAGATACCAATTGATAGCTCAAAACGAGGGAAATTTACAAAATCTTACTTTTTAAACATTTGTAAAGTGTTGTACTTAGAAATTTCCACTTTCCTTTCATTCCATCTTTGCTAAAAAAAATGATGGACACTACCTTTCATTAAGCAATCAGAAACATTCTTAATAATTCTTCTCAGATGAGGACCACCTAATTTGTCCTAATTTGACGAACCTATACACGAAAGTAAAACATAACCAGTAATCAATTTGATAAAAACAAAGAATTAGTTAACTCTCTTTTGTAAAATTAAAAAAACTGTTGCTTCATTTGATTACAATCAGAAGACATAAGACACATTCATTTTGACACAAGTTACTGACGCTTAAAGAAGAAAACACTACAATTGCAAAATATTTGTTATTAATACTTATAATTAATATTTATTTATAATAAAGAATTGCAGAATAGAATAAAAGAACGTTAAAAAATGATTGTTTTAAGTACAAGTACCTTCTGCAACCTGCCTATTTTACAAAAGTTTCACTTTTCTTCCTCCCCATCTTCAACTTCTCCAATGAATCAACTGGCTTCATAAGTACGCTTGCTTCAGTTGAGCCTAAAGTTGATACTCCAGTTACTTTTTCAAAATTACTTTATAGTGAATCCAAGAGATCAAGAATCTTTTTTGGGTTTTCTTTTATCTGCTTGAACTCATTTGCCAATTCTTTGAATATTGTATACTAAAATTCTGATAATCATTTAAATATTTCAACATTTTACTTTCAAACAATTTTAAACTGTTCTTTTTCTTATGTACTAAATACATGTAAATAAATATAAATACAATCAATACCAGTTCATTGGACTATTTATTATTTAGAACATGGTTTTAAAACGTATTTATAGTTAAAAATCTAGCGATGAAAAAATCTAAAAATTTATCATTTCATCTATATAAAAAAGAACATTTAACAAACTTTTGCTGATAACTTTCAAAATTTACATAAGTTTTATTGACATTTCCTTAAATGAGGAACCACCATTGCCTACTTTTGAAGACATAATCAATTTAGAATGCATTGTTTCAAAAGTGTCAGCTGGTTTCAATGATGACCCAACTGTGAAACTTAAACTGTGAATTTTGAAGTTTAAAGGTGTTTCTGAAATATAATTTGATACAATAACTTAAAAAGACGAAGATGGTGTTAAAGTGAAATTAAGCACTGGACTAACTGCTTTGCTTCTGGTTTGTAAGTTCTTTTTATCAATACACAACACAAATGTTATGATACATAGAAACCACATTAATACAATCTGGCAAACATTCAAAAAAAAGTAGACATAATTACATGAATTTTCAACCACATCTTCTGCTTGAAAATGTAGCATCTGGCAACAAGTTTCTACTGTGCCAGAATACAATATGTATTTGAATTCTTGCCATCCTGGTTTTGACACAGTCCATTCTGGAACATACATGACAGAATCAACGGCATTTTGTATCCTTTTTGGGAGAAATACACAACATAACTGTTAGAGTTAACCCAGTGAGATGGTGCTACATTTTTTTTTTGGGTAATTTTTTTTAATCATGACAGTAGTGCTGTACAGTCTAAACAAAAACAGTGGATATTTATGCAAAATGTTATAGAATTCTTACATTAATGATTACAGCTTAAAACACTATTTAAAAACTAAAATAAAAAATTTTTAATCAAAAAAAACTCCATAAAATTGTGGACAACTTTGAAATGTTTTACAGTGCATTACACTCCAACAATTCATATTTTTACCAGGGATGGTTAATTCCAAAAATTTTTGTTAAATATAGACCCCAATTTTGTTTGGTTAATTCCTTTGTAGAATTCAAATAACTCTGCCTTAAGTTATTATTCTCTTCACATGACATATGAATGGCAAGCACAAAACTTAAAAAACAATGTATGTTTTTAGGTCTAAAACATTCTTAAGAATAACAATAGCAGTATCTAAAAGAAAAGTTTTAATTTCTGTTGCCTTCTAACAATTAGCCTCAGTTAAATCCCATGGCTGCATAAATTTTCTCTAAATTGACTTAAAAGATTTGAAATTTCTGTAAAGTTTGAAGCAGATGATCTTCCTGAAAATATATGTGAATATGAGCCTTTAAAACAATATATGTGAATATGAGCCTTTAAAACAATATATGTGAATATGGGTCTTTAAAACAATATAAAATCCAATGCATTGCTCTTAAACAAACTAGATGGATATTGTCTAATGAAAATTATCTGATAAGGTCTAGACTATATATTTCATACAATGATGTCACAGAGTGAAGATGACACTTGTTGTCATCATCTCTTTTAACATATTGACCAGCCTGTAGCTTACTATCAGGTCTTGTTGAAATCAAATAAGAACTTGCTGTACCATATGCTATCCAACCATATATTTTATTGCAGTTGGCTTTTCATACTCATACAAAGCTATTTTAGATGAGTTAAAGACAGAAAATTAGGAAGTTTTTAGCCATAACTAGTGTCCAGATGACTTGAAACTTGAAAGATTATCTACATTAAAGTAGAAACTTAATTTTTGTATCAATTTATACATTATTCTTCAAAATACTTTCAAGATCTTTTCTTATACTGAGATAATGATATTCTCTAGCATTTATTTCTATGGTATGAACTAGTGTGCCTAAGATTGTGAAGTCTTTGGTAGGTGATGACAATTAGATCTGAAAATCCTTAACAAACCATTTACACATACATTGGTGCTACAAATATCAATGCATTCAGACAATAATTGATCGCAACTGGCATCAGTCTTTTTAACCTATTTCAGCCTATATTATAAAGATTGATATATATATATATATATATATATATATATATATATATATATATATATATATATATATATATATATATATATATATATATATGTATTATATATATATATTATATATATATATATTATATATATATATATATATATATATATATATATATATGTATTATATATATATATATTATATATATATATATTATATATATATATATATATATATATATATATATATATATATATATATATATATATATATATATATATACGAGAACAAAAAGATTTGAAAAGACAAACATGAGATCTTAAAAAACAACAAGTAGCCCTGATTAAAACCATATATAGTATTTATTTACTAAATGATAAAATGATATATTAGTATATGTAGAATCTTTCAAGCTATGAGACCTTATAATATCTAACGATTGTCTTTTATTATAAAATTTAATAGACAAATGCCTCATATCTGTCTCAAATGATGCCACTGTCAAAGATATTTATTATCAGTCTTATATTACCTATAATAGTAACTATATCATAAATATTTGTTTTACTATAAGTGTATTAAAGGCTTATAAAAGCCTTTGATAGCTTTTACTGAAAGTTATGAGGTTTACAATTAGTCTTACAATTTAGCATTTAAACTTTATGAACAAGTGTTAACCAACCTGTTAGACCTTTCCTCAGGTTTGTTTTTTTTTTCTTTTTTTTCATAAATTTTTGTTTCCATTTAAAAGAAAGGAATAGGCTAGGCTGGATAAAATAAACTGGATAAAATACGAGTTAGAGTGCCGAACCTCGCTTATTAACGGTAGATATAAGCATAATAATCAAGCCCATTCCTTTTACCTTTAAGATACCCGTATACGCCCGCTAAAAGACTACATAAAATGATAACATATTTCAATTGTTATTTACATTAAAAACATTTATACACACAAAAAGACACACATACATAGACTAAAATTTTAAATTACTTTATCAGAATTGGTGAATGGGTGAGTGAGCACCAAGTAGTTGAATAAATCAAAAACTTCAATAAGAGCCAAAACTCTGAAAATGTCTCAATTTACAGTCATTATGGGGAGGGAATTTATGAACTCTGAACTGAGAGCTTCATAACTTTATTAAGAATTGAGTTTCTGACTGCGCGGAGCAAGAGGAGAAGAAGAGGAGAGTCTCAGACAGAAGTTCTACCTCCCCCTGGGATCACAAAGTTCTTTATGAGAGGACTTCATTAAACAGAAAAAGTCCTAAAATTAAATCAAGCCTTAAACTGTAAATCTAACCTTTTTTTTTAACGGGCATTTTCGAGTATAATGAAAATGTATTTAAAATCTTTCAAACATATAGAAGAATCTCTATTTTTTTGTGAAGTCTTTAAAAGGTAAAAGAATGATTAAATGTAGAAATTTATGACGTTGAAACCGAAATGCATCAGGCAATTGTTTTTATGTTTTCTACTTTTATTGTTACTGTTAAATAGTTAATAAAAATATCTGCAGGTTTCTTGAATGGTTTTAACTTGTATTGATTCCACGGTTGTATCCTATACACAACAAATAATCTTTCTTTTTTACTCTGAAGAATCTGTTCATCAATGGAGAGACAATTTCATTCTTATTACCACTATTAAAAAAATCAAATGATAAATTGTTGCAGTTGCAACTATTTGTATTGTCTACACGTTGGGATCAAAATGACAGTTTTAGTGTAGTTTATAAAAATATATATTTGCTATACTTATTTCTTAAATAAGCTTCTGTTAAATAAAGTTTATATATATGCTTCTTCTAAATAGTTTTCGGACATGAAAAAGAAAATTAAAAATTTAAATTTTATATTTTTAAAATTTGCCTTACATTTTAGAGATTCCTTTTTGTTTCTTTTAAACCACGTGCTTAACGAACCTTCCTCCTTCCTCACGTTTTACAAAAAAACTACGGCCATATATAGTATGGACAAGCCCATATATAGGAGTAATGTGGACAAAAGTTATGCATCCAAGTACCCATTCAAAAAATGCCCTCTGGAAGTTCAAAAGAATGATCACAAGGAAATTTAAAAAATTTATTCATTGATATGATATTAGTTCAGGCGAATTTGAGAAAACATTTTTAAAAGGTTTTTCATTGTGCCTTAAAAGTTTTCTCTTTTCATCATCGTGTTTTAAAAAAAAAAGGTTTCAGCAACAGTGAGGTGATGTCATAAAAAAACAGTAACAGCATCTGTCCGATTTATTGAGGGTCATCAACTGACTACCTGTATTTTTATCCTGAATTAGCTTAATTTGTTTAGTATTCAATAAAATTTATAAATAATCTAAGTTTGCCATTGAGTTGTCTTCTATAAAAAACACTTCGCATAGAAGCATTTTTTTTTCCTCTCTGATTTTTATTAATCCGTGCAGGATTCAAATTAGGATTCAAGGCACTTGATATCTTCAAGCTTTCGGTTCATTTAGTGGTTTGACTTTATAAAACATTTACTTTACTAACCAAGTTATTGTTATCAAATATTTACTTACTGGAATATTTTATACAAAGTCATATTATTATGTTCATATTCTTTCGGGACAACTCAAATGGCATATAATTCGGCAACATTACGATTTGAGAAAGGAAAAACTCGCCTATCTTTTCAAAAAATCAAACTTATTTTTTTTTTTAATGGAGATTTTTAGGAAACTATTATGATGAATATTGATAACAAATGTTTTAGTAATGTTAAAACCGAAACCAAATTCTTTAAATATTTGCTCTTTTTATTTCGAGCTTAACGTTTTAATGTAGCATAGCAACGCTGAATAACTGCCCCACGCAGAATTTGTAAGTATAACTAAGCGATACAAATCTTTTCAGCGTCACAACGTCATAAAAGTAATTAATAAATCTCGGTTTTCCAAGACCAGAAAAGTTTTGGAATTAATTTTAAACAGCTTTGTACGTATAACTTCTCTGCGTGGAACTTCTTTAACGCTATTATTTTTTGCATTTATGCGTCATGTATATTTGTCTTATCTTACCAACTCAATAATTTACTCTATTATTGACCACAAATGATGATTTTTTTTAAAAAGATATTTAATTGAATCAATGGTCAGTTTACTTTGCTCTTTTTCAGCATTATTTTCAACTTTTCTGAGTATTTTACCTAACGAATTCTTTTACCAATGAAAGCAACAGTTTATTACAATGTTCAACAATCTGTTTTAAGATCCATATGAATGTTTAAATCATATTATCAATCATTTAATGATTCTTAAAATCTTCATAATTTTTCAGGGATATTTCGAAGCTTTTTTATTCTAAGAATTTTTTTATGAACAAACTGTTTAATTGTTCAGGAAACCAGCGGCCTCATAACAGTAGGAATATTGCACATATTTGTTGAGGAGGTATCTGTAAGGGTTGAGGAGGTATCTGTTAAAAAAGCTTTGTTAAAAAAGACGAGCCCTGGTGCTCCTATCTCTGGTGCTCTTGGTTCTCAAAAAATTCCCAAACTTGAATTCAATTTCATCAAGAAAGAAATTTCAGAAAACATTACCGGCTTATATGTAATCGGCTTCTCATCCTCTTTTCAGCACCATAATGCTTTGCTTGCTTTGCGTTATTGCAATAACCTTGGGCTTTCGATTAAGTAAATGTCATCATTCTATATCGCTCTTGTTGTTGTTCGCATTTCATTGTTTAGATTTGCAAAAAAACACCCACTAATCTTTAACAAACCAGACCTAATGACGCATATTTGCGTAGTTTGGTCTGGTCTAGTCTGTTAATCTCAAATAGGTCACGGTAAACTGTTAATAGGTCACAGTAAACTTATTTCAGACGTTTGTTTACTTGACGTCAATCTTCTTAAATTGTTCTTCTTTATCCAAGATACTCAAGGATTTGTGCCTTTAATAAAATTAGACCATTTATCATTCAAGCCTTGGATAAAATTCGTACATTCAATAAAAAAGAATTTCTTCATGATTACAGTTAATGATTGGAGTTTTGATTTTCCATTTTTTATAACGAATAATAACGAAAAAGTACAAATTTTTATATTGAAAATATATTTTGAAATAAATCGAATTTAAAACAGCTTTCATATTTAGACCTACAAAAATACAAAATTCTAAAAAAAATTTTCGATGCTTCACTTTAATTATATTGCTTTGTCTCGATCCTCCAAGACATGGCCCAGAATAACTATCCGATTAAATCTGTTAAACTTAATTTCCAAAAGCAGCAAATTTAGTGTGAATACAAAGATGTCAGACCGTAAACTTTTGCTATTTTAAAGGCATAAAAAATTCTATTTTAACAAACTTCAAATAGTTCCATTTATTTTAAAAGACTTGTATGGAAACTTGTACTTTACTCTATATTATCTGATGTTAATGGAGAAACTAAACACCGATGCTTAATCACAATTATAAATAATTCATATGAAAACAACAAATATACTTCGCATTACATGATCGTTATATATGAAAACTACACGGAAAAATTCACAGATTCCAATTTCACAAAATCCACTGTTATCAGGCAATAGGCTGTTTAAGAATATTTCGCGTTAAAGACCAATCAAGTCTTATAACACAAAATTTTTCTCAAAATTAGAAAAAGTGAACGAATGTGGTTCCTCTTCTGAATTCTTCATGTGTTTTGCATTTTTAACTAAATTCACAACCTCATATTTCAAATGCATCTATGACAATAGTTATTTTTGTTAAATGGCAATAGTTACTTCCATTTATATATTCAAAGTATTCAAATGACCTATTGATGCTGCTCATGCATCGTATTAATCGTGAGATTCTTTTTCTCACTGATGGTTCTGTTTTTGACAAAAAACTTTTTTAAAAAAGATTTAACAGAAAATTTATTAACTTTTTATTTCTTCTTCAACTTTCATTTTCCTTTTTTTTTTTTTTTTAAAAATACTTTTCGGTTTCCAAACTATTTAGTTTGTTTTTTTCATTTCGTTTTTCATTTCATTAGGAAAGTAAAATGCTCCCATTGATCGGCATAATAATTCAACTGATCTTCGTAAATCCATTACTTTTAATCAATTATTCGTCGTCAATCGATTGAAGCCAAATCTTTGTTTTTTTTTTTCAGCTTTAAGAGTAATTACTTTAAAATATGCAATACTATAATCTGCATCACTCTGATTTAAAGTGTGCAGAAATAATCGTGATAAGATCGGTAACTTTTTTCTGGTTTGTCTAAATTTTCATTGACCAATTTTTTTTCTCGTTGTTAATATTCAAATATTTTCGTCGTTAATATTTCAAATAATTAAAATTAATAATTTCGTCTCTTGACTTGCTTTAGGTTTATCTGATAATTTCTTTGATTTTCACGTGGAATCATTTTTAATCTAAAAATGAAACTAAATCAAATTTCTTCATTTCTACGTTTAATACTGTATTTTCTTCCTTTTTTTTTTTTTTTTGTCGTTCTATCGCTGCATTAAGTGGTTGACAGTTCATTCACAATAAAAATAATTTTGTTTCTGGTTGAAAATAGCTTCTTTTCTTTCATGGTTCTAAAACTCGTCAGAAAAAATGTCGTTGTTGACAGCTGAATTTTTAAACTAAAAAATATATATTTAACAGACATAACCAAGTAAGTTTCGTCGGACCTTTCTAATTATCACTTTAATTCCTTCTTGTCAATATTATACAGTTTTATCATTAAGAAAAGTTTCTTTTCGTTAGTGAACTAGTGGCTCAACTTTTCGCTTAACGGTTAAATCTTTTTAAAGCGCTAAATATAATGAATAAGGATTTTAAGAATGGTGGTGAAAAAAGGTATTCTGGAGGTAGAAAAATTTAACGTAATTATGGATTAAATGGTAATAAACTCGAAATGAGTATTTATCATGCAAATAAGCTTGAATTTAGTATATATCAGTATATATTGTGATATATACTGATATATGTTAAGTTTAAGTTTGTTTGCATAATACAAAGGTCAAAAGAACTAAAATGCATTTAATTTTAAAATTTATGTTAAAAAATGTAATGAAAATTTGTTTGTTCAAGTAGTTTATCTTAATTTATTTTAAATTTGATATGTTTCCTGCTTTTTTACATACAAATGTTATTTATAATTTTTCATTTAAATGGCTTAGGAATATTTTGCAAAGGAATATAATTTTTTTCCAGATATTTATCTAGTATAAAATAATAAAAAGCACAAGCTTGGGTACTATCAAAACATAGTATAGACTGAAATGTCAAATCATGATTGTGTCAGAGATTTCCTCCGGTCATCATCATATTGTGAATATGAAAATGGTTACAATGATGGAAAACTATATTCACCAGTGGAGACAATGCGAGTTGAGACATTGCTGGAGTATGAGTATACACATAGATCAGGTAAGTGCATTTAAATGTGTTATCTCTATAATAATTCTTGGTCTTGATGCAATTCTAAATTTGAGCTAGGACATTTCATCACTCATAATTTAGTGAGTTGAGAAATTATTTACAAGTGCTTGACAAGCACTTTTAATGGCAATTACAAATCATTTCAGAGAAAATATTTTTTTTAGTATGGAGCAAACTAGACTGAACAATAAGTTTATGTTAAAGGTGTAAAAAACAGCCATTAAGCAAATAAGCAAGCAAGAACTGATTTTGATATCAAATGCCATTGAGTGTTAGAATACTGAAATCATTGAAGATATGAATCTTTTACTTTTCTGACAAAAAAAAGGCAAATATTAATTCTGTACCCAATATAAATCTGCTAATTTTTCACTTGAAACATGGAAAGAACTGCAAAGAGCAAAAGATTTTATATGTGACTGAAAAAGCAAAAGAATAAAGTGCTAGCATCAAGATCAAATAAACCAGGTTTTAATGATGCAAAAGTTGTAATCATAACAAAGGATCTTCAAGCAGTATTATTGCCACTACAGCTGCAAGTGTTACAATTTTACTACCAAACTAAAAGTACACAACTTCTGTATATTTGATGTAATAGTTAAAAATTCCACTTGATAGCATCACATACTCTCCAAATGAAGAATTACATTTCAAGCTAGATCATTATAAAGAAACATGCTTAAAAATGCTAAAGAATTGAAAGACAAAAATCCATTTTATACAGATATTTTTAAATGGTTTTTTGTCAATCACAAATAATTCATGCATCTGCAGGAGTTAAAAGAATTGATTTATGCAGGTTCTATTTACCTATTTTTAGTGTATGTACAATCTTTTTACAATAATAGTGTTGTACAATATAAGTATCAATATTCTAATGTTTGATGTTTTGATAATTGAATATTGTATTTACAACTATATAAGTTTTTTTATTTACTTTTTTAAAAAAGGTTTTTCACAATATTAATGGTAAAAATTTAATAGGAGACGCAAATAGCGCTTCAATTCTTAACAAAGTAATAAGTGAGTGTTGATTTGATTAGCAAATCATTTCATAATCAGAGATACACATCCTTAAAGTTAAATGTTTTTTTTTTTTAAACCAAAAAATAGGGGTTTAACTAATGAAAAAATATTTTTGTATTTATGTATACATGTTTTATTTGTTTGTTTTTTTAAAGCTAGTAGAGGATTTTGGTCAGAAATTCTTGGAGTTGGTGATTTTTATTATGAAGTATATTTCATTAAAACCTTGCATTAAAAAAATAGTTATTTTTTAGTAATTAATGGTCGCGAAATATAATTTGATTATGTGCTCTTTTTAATCTGGCAGGGAAAGTGTAAAGCAGTAAATTTTATAGTTAAGTAAAGAGTGAAGTATTTTATACATGTTTTTTTTTAAAAGGTAGAAATTAAATTAAAAAACGATATTTAGTGAGATATGGGTCTGAAAAGATAAGAAGTTAGAAAAGTATTAAACGGTAATTCTGATTGGTTAGTCCTTGGAAAAAAAAATTTTATGATTCGCTAATAAAATCAACACTCACTTATTGCTTTGTTGAGAATTGAAGCACTATTCGCATCTCCTGTTAAATTTTTACCACTAATATTGTGAAAACAGTTTATACATTTTTTAATAAATTCTTATTTGAATTTTTTAAAATTAATTACTTCTCAATAGAAAGTTAGTTTGTACAACTCCCCTGCATTTGTTGTAAAGAAATATCCTATAATATTTCATTTTAAAGCTTTTTTTGTGTGCATAAATTATGAAAAAAAAATCTTGAAGCAGGTGTTTAATTTTTTAAATTAAATAATACTTAATCAGTTATTTGTTTCTAAAAAGTTGTCAAATTTAAGATTTATCACCCAGTTGAATTTAAAAAAAAAAAAAACTGTTAAAGAATTGTGCATCTACATACATTTTAAAGTCATACACATATATATACAATTCTATTTCATGTTTATTTTCTTAAATAGATCATTGTGTATATCCACCAGTTAAGCCCCAATTTGTTAATGTCAACCATATGATTATTATGGTTGGGTTACCTGCTCGTGGAAAAACATACATAGCAAGAAAGCTCTGTCGATATTTAAACTGGTGTGGCATAGCTTCTAAAGGTAAGTTAAAAATCTAAGAAAATTTAAATCACAAAAAAATATTTTTTTAAATGTTGATTAAAAATATTCTTGTAAATATTGTTTTCTTTCGATACTAAGCTGTCTAAAAGTTTATGAGACCCTCATATTACTGATGAATAATCATTGAATGTTGGTATAGTTAATTTTGATAGCTTGAATGAAAAGAGAACTTTTTTACCTAAATATTAGGCATTAGTTTCACATTGTAATGTGAACCATGAAGACTGTTAGCATAATTCTGTGTGAGTATCTATATTTAAATTTATGATATGTACTTAAATTTGTTGTATGTATTTAAGGTTTATGGTTAAGAGGTGGCATTAAGGTTGAGAGTAGTGTTCAAGAAAAAAAGGGATAAGCTAAGGAGGGCAAGAATTTCTGTGAAAAACCAAGAAAATATTTTAACAATTTTAAGCTATAAATACATTTGGGAACTCTTTTTTAATCTAGAATTCACTTTTCAGCAAATTTTTGCATAATTCTGATTTTAAAAACTACATCAACTAGTTTAGACTTTTGAATTTTAATTTGATAGCTGAATATTGATTTTTATTATCATCTCTCAGTTAGTATCTGAAAAATTTAAAATCTTCATAGAATTTATTAAAGTTTTAAAATAAGAGTAATACCTTTTTTTCTACTTTAAGCTTCTTTTGTACTTAAATACTATTGCTAACATTAACTTGAAACTTATCAAAGTATAAATCGTTTTGAACTTTTTTTTTTTAAATTTGATTTTTTTGCTTAGTGGTGTGTGTTGGAGATTACCGCCGTAAAGCTGCTGGAACAGATCTTAAGCATGAGTTTTTTAGGAGAACTAATCTTGAGGCTGAGAAAATTCGACAGTAAGAATTTTTATAGATTTTTACAGTCTTTTATACTGAAAAAAGATGAATATTTGATATATGAGAGCACAAATTATAAAAAGCTTGTTTTGTTATTAATATAAAACAAAACTCAATTTTATAATGTTACAATTGTAGATTATTTGAGGATATAGAGAAAGCTTTTCCTAACTTTACATAATTCCTGATAAAAAATTATCTTGTTGTAAGAGGATTGGTGATTTTTGAACTCTGTGTCCAAATATTTTGAAATGAATGTAGAAAATTTGTTTTTCCCTTAAATTATGAAACAAGTCTTTTTTTCTTTGCAATATTTTATTATCTTGTATTTAAAGAAAGAGAAAAAAATAGAGAAAAAATCCTGAATGGCTTCTTACTTTGAGGATTTGTTTTATTTCAAAGTAATTCTTCTTTTAATTTAAAATGTTAAACACAACACTATCAATGTTATTAAGCTTTACTGTTTCTTGTATTTTTGTTGTTGTCAATGTTCTTGTATTATTCTTTTTGTTTACTTCTTAAATTGTCCAAAAAAAAAAAGCTTTAGATTTTGTTTCTGCCATGATAATTTGATATATAACAATCTGACAGATGACAATCTGATAAATGACAATCTGAGAATTTAATTGTTTGTTTGTTTTTTTAAGAGGAAGTAATTGGATCGATCAATTGATCAATCGAGAGAGAGAGAGAGAGAGAGAGAGAGAGAGAGAGAGAGAGAGAGAGAGAGAGAGAGAGAGAGAGAGAGAGAGAGAGAGAGAGAGAGAGTTCTGAAGTTTTTATTGAGCTTAAAATTTGATTAATTACATGAACCAAATTCTAATGTATAACTTTTTTTTTTTATGAATTTGACATAATGCATTTGAAGGTAAACATTCATAAAAGGGCTAAAAAATTTTGTTCTGTATAATTGTAAAAAAAACATTTCATCGGCATTTGAATTTTTCAAACTTCAACTTTCCTTCATAAGCAAAAGTTTTTTTTTAAAAAAAAAATTTTTTTTTATTTTCAATTTATTATTTGCTTTGAATTTCAATTATTTAGCTTAATGAGATTTAAAAGCATAAAATTTGTTAATGAACTCTGTAATAAAATAATGTTAGGTTCTTAAGTTTTTGTTTTTTCTTAAGGATCTTAAGGTTTTGGAAGCTAAAAATGAAACTCCCAAAAGATATTTTGTGTTTAAGATTTTTTTAACAGGTTAAAAAGAAACCAATAGGTTTTATAATAGAGCAGTTAAAAAATTTTACACATAGTTGTCTATGCTTAGCTCCATTGCTGTTTATTTACAGTTCATCTGAAATGGATTCCTGATTGCCACTTTTATTGATGAGTAGTCACTTCACTTTTTCATAATTTGTAAAGAGCAACAAATTAAAAAGTTACAAGTAAAAAGATCAAAATCTTAATCAGAAAAATGATTTTAAAATATCAAATTATTCTTGTGTTGATGAACAATAATCAATTGTTATTAAAAAAATATGACTTTTATTCTAAAATTGAGGCAAAAATAATTTGAGGTGCTTGGAAGTGTGTTGTAAATGTAAACAGCTTAAATTTCAAGCTTTCTGAGAAGCATGTACATCATATAAGACATGCAAACCACATTATGTGGTTTGGATGTCTTATTTGATGTACATGCTTCTCAGAAAAGCAAAAAATGCATGTGTTTAGCACTTTTGCTCACAAGGAAAGGATAATAATTTAGGTTTTTTTACTCTTATAAAAATCTTAATGGTAAAAATTGTCTTTATGATATATATGTAAAATTGAAAAGCCAAAATTACCAAAGTATATACAATTTTATGATGTAGCAAATTCACTATAAACAACTTTTTTGTTTGTCAAAAAGAAATAACAAGTTCAAAAGAGTTTTTTTTAATTTTTTAAAAAGCTTTTTTAAAAAATAAATTACCAAATATTTATACTAAATAATTTGTAAAAATAAAATTGTTTACCTTAGCTGAACCCATTTTTTTTCTGCCAAAAAACAACATGAAATATTGCAAATTTGTTTTCAATTTCTGTTTAATAAGTAGGTGATAAATGTGATTTTTATAGAAATATACTTACTGCTTTGATTTTTTAGCCAGTGTTATTTGAATGCATTAAACGATGGGGCAGCATGGATGAAAGAGAAACTCGAAAATAAAGTGGTGGTAAGTTTTACATTTCCAATTATTATAACTCACGTTCTTCTAACTTAAGGTCATACTATTTATAATGGGTTCATGTGTGAATTCATTCAAGTAAATTTGTTCATTACTTTATGCTTTTGAGTAAATTTAACACCTTTACAGCTACAGAAAAAGATGAAATATTAATTGTTTGACCTGCCAAGGATTCAGAAATAAAAATACTTGTTGATTTTAAGCTTAACAAATTAATTTAGAGTTTTAGGTACTTTTAAGAGCATACTAGTATTTAACCAACTGTTTTATCATTTTAAAAACTAACATAAAAAAAATGTTAGAAAAAATGGTAGGTGTTCAATCAATTTCTTTTTTATCAAACAATTTTTTGAATAGAGCTAAGAACAAGGCACCTTTCATGCAAGGTCTTATTAGAACAATGGTGGAAATCAAATGTTAAATTATCATACCTAACAAATTTTAGCATAGCTAACAAATTTTAGCATAGCTAACAAAAACAAATTTCACACTTCATTGTAAATTGAAATGTCTGCATGCTATTTATGTTTCCTAGTTTTTTCAGTGTCTGTATTTTTTCCTTTTTATTTAGATATTTGATGCTTCAAACACAACAAAAGCCAGGAGAGAAACAGTTTACTCATTTTGCATAGAACACGACATAAAAGTATTTTCTATTTATTTAGCTATAATTAAACTTAAATGGTCAAAGTTTTTTTACTACAGGTTACTGACCTACTAAACTTAAGGGCATTTTATAAAATAAGACCAGCTATTAAAAACAAGGCTTTTTCAGGTATTTTATTTGTATACTTGCATGTTTTTACCTGAATATTTTTCCAGGGAGACTTTTGGGTTGTTTGAAAAGTAATTTTGTTTTTTCCCAACAGATGACCTAATTGTATTTTTTCACAGCCAACTTCTTAATTAAGCCACATGATTATTATATATTTTGACAGCTAATATGGTAAAGGTTGTTTGTTAAAAAATTTGTTTGATTCTTTGCAATGTTTTTTTTTTGGTACTCTAGCGAAGATGGAAAATCAAAATCAGCATTTTTGGCAAACTTTACTTTTACTATTTGGTATTGAAAATAGCACAACATTCTGGAATGCCTGTTGAAGCCAAATTAGACGAAATAAAAGCATTTGTAGAAGCAAATTGCCAAATAACAATGTGTGAGAAATGCTGAGAGGTTTATGTGTAACATATTGGTATAATTTAAAAACAGGTTGACAAACAGGTTCCACATGCTCTTACAGAATGAAATTTGATTAGTTGAATTACAACTGTGATTTGCTTCTCAAATGTCAAGAAAATGATCCATTTTTTAAATGAATGATTACTGGCGACAAGATATAAGTTGTTTACAAAAATGTTAAGTAAAAGAGATGAACCAGCTCAAACCACTTCGAAGTCCGATATTCACAAATAACAAATTGAATGATTCACACAAACAGAAAAGGCCAGAATTGATCAATAGATAAAGTATAATGTTCCACCAGGATAATGTGAGACCTCATACAAGTTTAGTAACTTGCCAAAAGCTTGAATGGGATGTACTACCACACCCACCGTATTCACCAGGTTAGGCACCTTTGGACTAGTGCTTTTTCTGGTCTCTAAAAAATCTTTAGGACAGGAAGACCTTTACTTCAATTCAGAATATCAAACATAATTTAGACCGGTTTTTTTCCAGCAAAGATCAGAAATTTTATGAATGTGGAATCAAAAAGAGATGGCAAAAGTCATTCGACCAAAATGGAGAGTATATAGTTTGATAAAAAGTTTATACACTCTAAAAAATCATGTTTCAATTTCACCCAAAAAAAAAACAATGACTTTTTGAACAACCCAATATATTTTATCAAGGAAAACAATTCTTTCACAATTTCCTAGTATTAGACTTTTATGATGGCAAGTACAAGTTGAAATCATTGTTAAATAGAATGTTAAAAAATATATTTGTACTTCTGCAGAATAAGTTTAGACAACATACACAGAAATATATGCTAATGCCATTTTAGCATCTTTGAATAAACTTTTCTCCATATTAGGAATGCTATGAAATTTAAGGAAGGCTACAAAGATTTCGAGACATAATATATATCACAGAAAGACTGACCATAGATAAGCCATAAAAAAATAGCAAAGTAAATATTGTAATTTATTTCAATGTTAAATATATACATTTAAAACTTTTGTTAAAAATGTATGTGTTTAACAGTTTTATGATTAAAAATTATCTTTAAAATATGTCAAGTGATGCCAAAAGATTAAAGACACTGACCACTATTTTGAACATCCAGTCATTTGTTTAATAGGCCTGCAATTTAAAAGATCAAAATTGTCAAAAGGTCATAAATGATCTGTAAAGGTTATTAGATAACATCTTGTAGCATAAGTTTTATTTATATTGATTTTTTGATCATTTCATACTAATATTCTGAGGCTGTTTTCATCAATATCATTTTTCTCTTAGTTTGACTGTTTTAACAATAGAGAATTAGATAGAAACTATAATGTAATAGACAGATAATACTATTAGACAGATAATATAATTAGTTTTTAATTTGAATTAGGTGAGTTGCAATTAATCTTTCCAATTTTTGTTGATATTTTCAATAAAAGTACTCTTTTCATCAGTTTCATCATTATTTTAATCAGTTTCATCAAAATTTTAATATAATAAATTTTAATAATAATTCCAAAATAAAAAGAAAAATTTTCTTGTGATTTCATTTTTACTTTCTAACCAGTGAACATACAAATTTCCATCATGGTTTTATATCCACTGAGTTTGGTATTTTTTCTCTGTTGCTGCATTGTCTTAATGAAACCCTTCACCATGCTTCACTGACACCGCCTATATTTTCTGGAAAAAAGTGAAAATGAAAATGCAGTATATGCAATTTCAAATATGTGTGACATGTTGTTATAGCTTTCTTGCCACGAAGTCATTGTAATTAGGATCTTTGCAATGTGGATATTAGTTAGAGTAAGTGTATGAACATGTTTTATAATAATTACGTTCATTTCCTGGTGGCTGTTGTAATTTTAAGCGGTGGTCATGAGATATAGGTGCAATAAAGAAGTTCTGGATACTGAAGATCTGCCCTCTCTGTATTTTGTGATATCGTTTATGTAAAGATTGAATTTGTTATGGTGGTCTTTAATTTCTTTCTGTATGCTGGGAATATTAAATGGCTTAAGTCATGGACTATATTTTCAATATTTTAAAAATCAGCTCTAAAAAATAAGTAAGGAACAAAACAAAAAACAAAAAACTTGATGTTTTGCTTCTTTAAATAACAAATTTATGTTCAAATTTATGTTATGTTAATATTATTGTTAAAATCAATTAACATAATTATGTTTAAAATTTTTTGAAAAGCTTTTGTTTGGTATTTTAGCCATTCTTTATTGAATCAGTTTTCAATGATGAAGAGATAATTGATAGTTTTGTCAAGGTATTTTAGATGCTACTTTAATGCTACATTAATTTTGTTTTCCTTTTAAAAAACATCTACAAGTATAAATGATTGATTTCTTTACACTAAACTTAAAACTTCAACCTGTTTGCTCAGCTTCTAACATTTATTTAGGACATACAAGAATACAGTCCAGATTATGTTGAAACAAACTATGAAGAGAGAGTGAATGATTTTAACCAGCGTATGAAGCATTACATTGATGAATACGAAACAATTAGTGATCAGAATGATTTGGAAAGGTATAAGGAATCATTAAATTAAAGTTCATTAAATCAAATTTAAAGCTTTTTAAAAAAAAAAAATGTGTAAAGTGTATTTTGCTAAAGCTTTTCTGTGTTAGTGCTTAGAAAAGCTTTTGAAAAATCACCGGATAAGTTTACCTGCTTTCTCTGTTTAATTATTGTTTTGTTAGTTTATTGTAACTTTCCTATTCTTTGCTTTTTAGGGAGTTCTCTTACATTAAAACTATTAATGCTGGCCAGCAATTTTTAGTAAACAATGCACATGGTAATTTATTCCTTTAATTTGTTATTATAATAAACTTTTGGTTGAAATCAAGCAGCCATTTTGTTCCCTTTTTGTAAATTTTTTTTTTTTTTTTTGTTAAAAGTTTTTTTGTCTACTATAAATAGAAACACACTTTTGGTCAAAAACTTTCATACACTTCATAAATAATCCTCCTATAATTATCTTTATATCTTTATCTAAATTCAAAAATGTTTAGAGCTATGATAAGATAGAAAGATATTTATTTTAAAGATTGTTTGTTTTATAAATATGTAATAAATATGCTTTAAAATACAGATAAGGTGTTTTTACAAAAAAACAAATGCTTACACATTTTTTTTTTTTTTTATCAAAAACTCGATCTTAAGCATTTAGCACTGCAACAATTCGTGGCATTCTTTTAATGAATTCTCCAAGAACTTATGACTCAGCCTGCATCTTTTTCAACATTTTCCTTGTGTTTCTTTTGAAGATGAACATTGTTTCCTGGTGTGATGATCAAGTTCATTTCAAAAAAGTTCAATTGGTTTAAGATTAGGTGATTTAGATGCCCAATCCATGATCTTCAATTTACCTTCTTTTTGTTTACTAAGCATTTTTTGCATAATTTGGATGAATGTTTGGAGTTGTTGTCTCGTTGCATTACAAATCCTGGCCCAATAAGTTTTTTCCCTGTAGGAATTTTTTTTTGAAGTTGCTTGGTGAATAAAAATTTAGTGATATGTTTTTGCCTCAAAAACTCCATTTACTCTGTGCAATCGAGAAACACCATTGAAGGAGAAAGCTCCCCAGACCATAACAGAGCCACCTCCATGTTCAACATATGGAGTAATGCACAATTTTTTTTTGTGGTAAGCATTGCACATAAAAATTTCTTGTTACCAAAGATATGTAATTTGGACTTATCTGTCCAAAGCCCTTTTTTAAAGTCTTTAACACTCTAATTTATGTTTCTTAGCTCACTATGCTTGACTTTATTTAAAAGAAGTTTTATCTTTGCAACTCTACCATAGAGACTACTTACACAATGTCTTCACTAGAGTCTCAATAGAAACATTAATGCTGTGTTGAGAAATGCATTTCAAATGTAGTCTTGCACCTCCATCATGCTTGTTAAACAAAATAATAGACTCGTTTTAAACTTTTGAGGTTATTCAAGGTCTTTCACTCCATAACTTGTTAAGAATTAGTTTCTTTATATTGCTTTATTGTGTTGTGTACAGTAGATTTTGGTATTTTCAATTTTGTGGCAATTACACTTACAAAAATACAACTTCGGCAAAAGCATTCATAGTTTCTCTTTGTAATAAAGGTTTGTTTTTGGCTTTATTATGTCTGTTAGTTTAAGGTAATATTACATAAAATATAATCAATTAACATATGGATTTAAAAATGTAGTCACCTTGATGCCAATGTGCACAATAAAATTGAACAACTTACAACATCTCAAAAAACAAGGTTTTTAATTTAAATTTAAAAATAGGGTAAACAAACAACTTTAAACATTCGAATCAAACATTTTAAAAAAATGCATGAACTTGCTTGTGTATAGACATGATTACGATAATTGTAAGACTAACGCAGTTTAACAACCTAAACCTAGATGTGGCCAGTTATGGCTTCTTTTTAATTCCAGTAATCAGATTTTTAAGTAAGAAAACTTTCTTTTCTATAAACAAATTCCAGGGACGTTTTGATCCTACTATGCACTTATTTGAATATTTGTTCACAAATTCTGTTTCAATTGTGCCCAAAAACTTGACTGCCGGTGTGTGTATATTTGTATATTTTAATGTAGTATACATATATTAATCCAATACATATATTAAATCCTAGCTATGCTTTTTTTACGATGATAAACAAAATTTAAATAGCAAAATAAATTTAATACTTTTTTATTCAGGTTTTCTTCACAGTCAAGTTGTGTATTACCTCATGAATATTCATACACAAAAGCGCTCTCTTTATATCACAGCTGTAAGTTGTTTATTACCTTATGAATATTAGGTTGCTTCTAAACATCAAAGTATCAGAATAGTGTTTTCTTAACTCTCCATTTACATGATGCAAGCCACAAAAAAACTGTAAAAAAAACTTTGGCTGAAAATAACAACATTTAGAATTTGTTCAAAGCTTTCAAATTTTTTAATATTTGTGTTTAAACCTGTATTGCATGTAAAAGAACTTGCAGAACACATTTATGACACACACTTATTGATGAATTGTTATCTGAAACTTTGTTCATTCAAAATTCAGTCAAAATCAAAATGATTAAAATAAATATTCAATAGTCGTCTGAGTCCTATCATTTTTAGGTCATTAACTTTAACATGGCACCATTTGTTGAGGACGTAGTTGGTGCTGGAAATATTTTCTATTGTGTGTCAAACTGCAGTTGAAGTCTTGAATCAATTTCAGCCAAATCATTCACAACTTTGAGAGGTTGCACAATATATTTACTTTTAATACTCTGGTTTTATAATATAATACTCAAGAATTCCTGGGATATGCCAAGTATAATGAAAAAAAGTTCATGCCTTTTGTAACAAAGTCTTAATAGTCTGATGGTAAAATGGCTGAATTTAATTTAGAGGCTCATCTGAGCCTTCAATTTCTTGGAATGTCATTTAAGTATTTCTTCTTCAACTTCTTGGAATGTCACTTAAGTATTTCTTCTCTATATCTGTAAAGAAGCCAAAGGGAGCTGGAGTTTTAGAGAGATACCAAAAGTGGTACTCAAAGGCTTTAGTGGCAGGTAGATAAGTCACAAAGCAGTGCAAAGTCTTGTTGTAGAACACAACTTGCAGCTGGTTTTTCAAACCAGTATTTCTGGTATACTTTAATGATGAATAGGCTTACTTCTTAGGCCACCCAAGAAAATGATAAAAAATTCTAGCAATTCACAGTAGTTGTTACAAGTTTGAAACTTTTCAGTTGAAACTATGCAAACTTGATGACAACATCATTTCAAAAAGCAATCATGTTTGCTAAAGTGTTATCCTCAACTGCTGTGCCAAATGAGTTCTGGTCAATACAGGGCTAAAAATCTTTAAAATGGTCGAATAACTCCATGTTTGGTGACCTTGAGAAATTGTGAATGCTGAAAACCTTTTTAAGAATAATTTATGCTTGTATTTATTTGGAAGGTTAACCGTTAACCAAGCTTGCATCCAAATGAATACAAGTGCCACCTTTTGTTCCAGTATTTAAAAATGTTGTAACAAAGCAAAGTCCCTTTATCCTGTTATGCAAGTCCCAGTCATCAGTGGTTTGTGCGGTTGCTTGTGCCATTGAATCTGCAATCTTAGAGCTTAGGGAAACTTAATGATTTTGCCCAGAAACCAGAATTGGAATTTGATCAACTTTACCTGATTCCGAATCATTAAGAAAATTTATTATTTTACTGTTCTAAAGCAAAACTTGTGGAACTGTTGGATCAAATATTTTCTTGACTTCTGAGCTGAAAACCTTGTCATGTTTCATGTGGATTCATCATATAGCTCTAGCACTAAATATGACTTCTTCCATGTTTTGCTTTAGTAGTCCTGTGGATGACATTACAGAAAAAATGCTGAGCAAGAAGAAACAATCAGTCCTATTCAATCTTTATGATTGACATGGCATCCTGATGACTATTATCAAAAGATCATTTAATTTTTCACAGAATTTCTCCTAATTAAACAAATTTTTTACTGAACTTGTCAATTGATATTCTTCTTGTGACTCTGCCATTCAGAGTGCAGATTGTAGACTTGTTCAACCATGTTATTTTTGACTTTTGTTTGAATTTGGGCCATCTCCCACATCTCCCATATCACTTACAAAAATGACACAGATTTATCAATACTTTCCTTCAAACCTATGGTTTTATCAGTGTGATAGAAAAAAAACCTACAAGACATTGCCACATGACTGAAGTTTACAACTTTGAATAATATTTGTTGCAACAACTAATCAATTATTCTGTGTACTGTATGCAGTTTTTGCATAAAGTATGTGGAGTATTTGGTTTGATGTTGATAATTTGGTTAGAGTTCTGTTCATGACTCAGTCTCAGTTTCAGTAGTCACCAAAAAAATGATGAGAAATAAACCAGAGGTGACCATAAAACCAGATACCCAGCCCTAGTATTACAAAAAAACATGCTTTATCAATAAAAAAGCAAGTTGTTAATTGTATCATAAATTTGTTTGTATTAAAAAGAAAACTCATTTGACTTTAGTATTCTTCAAATGTGTTTCACCAAGTTCAAAATATGATGCAAAAAAAAAAAAGAAAAAAAAAAAAAAAGAGAATTGGCTTAATTCACAAATTTTAGTAATTTCTGTTGGTGTAGGTCACGAGACACAATAGTTAAACACATGCATTTACATAAGTAAGTTAGTTGTAAAATATATGTTTGGTCAGAATTGCTGAGCAATTTCTAAATATTATTTTAATTAGAAAATATTTTAGCTATTGAGTCTTTTATGACACATCAAATGATGGGTTAGTGGAAAACAATTACCTTACAGAAAAATTTTACACTGTTGAAAAATTTTACACTGTTGATACAAAAGTTTTTAAATAAGATCATTTCTTAATGAGGTATATTTTATTACGATCTGCCAGACACATTAAAAAATAATATTAAATTACATGCAGATGATAGCAAAATTATAAATATTTTTAAATCAGATGAAGATATTTGCATAAACAAATTACAACTATATATCGATAATATTATGAAATGGTCGTCATTATGGTTAATGAAATTTAACTATGAAAAGTGTAAAATTATGCACATTGGCTTTAAAAATCCATGTATAACTTATTCAATGTCCGACGCTGAAACTCAACAAAATAATATCTTAGCAACATCAAAAGTAGAACGAGATTTAGGAGTAATGATGCAATCTAATTTAAAACAGACCAGTCATATTGATAAAGCTGTCGGAAAATCAAATAAAATGCTTGCTCTTATTAAACGAGCTTTTAAATATTTTGACTTGAATATGGCAAAAAAATTATACACGACTTTTGTAAGACCCCATCTTGAGTTTGCAATCCAAGTATGGTGTCCTTATCTGAAGCAAGACATCTTAAAGTTAGAAAAAGTACAGAGAAGGGCAACAAAACTCGTACCAGCTTTTAAAAAAATGCCATATGAAAAAAGGCTACAGTTATTGCAATTAACAACTCTAGAAGAGCGTCGTTTAAGAGGAGATCTTATTTTTCAATATAAAGTACAGAACGGTTACAAGGAAGTAAATTGGATAAACGACTCAATATCTAAAGTTCAATTAAAACCTTACAATTTTTGTAGTCATAACCAAAAGTAAACAAAGGCATACTGTAAGAGTAATGCTAGATATAACTTCTTCTCGTGTAGAGTCGTAAATGCTTGGAATGGTTTACCACCACATATTGTCGAATCAATAACAATTGACCAATTCAAAAATAAACTTGATAAATCAGATTATTGCAAAAATGATTTATTAAATACTAAATAATATTTATATACATTGAAAAGTAAATAATGCTATGTCTAAAACATTTAAAGCTTTTATAGCACAACATCTTCTGTTGTTGTGTCCACAATTGATTTCATCGATTGTCACAGTGTACATTACTATTATTATTACTTAATAGCATGGAGAATGTGATTACAACTTAAAGCAAGAACTTGGTGGAAGTTCTGGGCTCAATAAAACAGGAAAGATGGTATTATATATGTATTATATGTATTATATATGTATTATATTTGTTGTATCTAAAAATTTCTTTATAGTCTTAAAATAAAACATGATTAAGAGTTTTTATTTTACACTAAATTTGATTCTTTTAAATTTCAAAGTTTGCATCTGCCTTGCGTGAATACATGAAAAAAGAGGCATTGCAAGATCTTAGGGTATTTTTTATTTTATTCTTTTCAAGTTTTTATTGGTTAAAAAGTTTTGCTTTTATTGAAGATTTCAGAGAGTTCAATGACACTTCCAGCATATGTCATTTGCATAATTACAGATATGCTGAAACATCTTCTTTGGCTTTTAAACTTGCTCGCTTAGTCTTTCTTTTAATAACTATTAGCATTTCTTTCCATTCTTTAATCATTTAGAGAGAAGTCCCTTATGACATATTGAAATAAGTTAAGTTCATCTCTGCAAAAATTCACAAATTCTTTGAAACTGTCTATAAATAATTGGGTGACAAAACTTATCCTATAGATTCTAATGTAGTTGCTGGTAACTTATACTTGTGATTGTTAAGAATATTAAATTGTAACCAATGCGTATTGATATTTTATGAAAGCATCACTTTTGCCTAACGAAAAAAATCTCCTTTGCACTAACGTTATTCGTAGATAATCTAATTTAGCAGATTCGTTAACGTATTTTTATTTTAAAGGTATGGACTAGTCCAACACAAGGCTGTATAGAAACTGCAAATTATATTAATGGACCCATCGAAATATGGAGAAACTTAGAGTATTTAAATTGTGTAAGTTTTAAAATTTTATCTCCTGGTTTTTTACAATAGTTTTGATAATCCTTTTGTGTTTTATGTTGTTTTTGCTCGAAAACCATGTTTTACAAGAACATAATATTATTGTTAATTCGTAATGATTTCCCCCTGATTGCATTTACTTCTCCAGGGTGAATGTCATGGAATGAAGTTTAGTGATCTTGCAAAGCAATTTCCAGATCAGTTTACAGAATCATGTGGTCCGTTAGATTTTAACTGGAGATATCCGTCCGGTGAGGTTCGTAGATTTCGTTAACCTCTCTTTCAAAGATGAATACTTGTTTTTATTGATTTGTTTAGAATTTATTTAACATTGTTAATGTATTTTTTTAAAATTTATTTCAGTCATATCATGACATGCTGTCCAGGTTGGAACCTGTGATCATGGTGAATGATTATTATTCTTATTATATTTATATTATATTATTATATTATTTTTCTTATTATACTTCTTAAATTTACCGCTTTTTTTTTCTTTCTCATCTTTTCCTTCTGATAGCGTCAAGAAATTCTTTTAATCTGCAATTTCTATTTCTAATAGCGTCAAGAAATTCTTTTAATCTGCAAATTCTATTTCTAACAGCGTCAAGAAATTCTTTTAATCTGCAATTTCTATTTCTAACAGCGTCAAGAAATTCTTTTAATCTGCAATTTCTATTTAGGAACTTGAAAGGCAGCACAATGTTTTAGTTATCTCACACAGGGTAAATTTTTTTATAACTTCCTTTTGTATCCCCAAATATATTTTTTTATAACGTAAAATGCGAACATAAGATTTTTTAAAATATTTTTATTTGGAATGGTTTTTTCAAGAGAGTAGTATATTGTATATGGCGGCGTTTTAAACATTTTTATATTTAAATATGGCGAGTTCGATTGTTGCATTGATACACAATAATTGCATATGATATTTAGACCACAATTCGATGTTTGATGGCTTATTTTTTAGAACATAATCCAGGTATGTAAAATTATTTTTGCATCATTTTTCATGTTTATTTACTCGTTTTGGTTGGTAAAAATACAAAGATTATGTTGACACCATTTTTAGATGAAGTGGCACGTATAAAAGTTCCTCTTCATACATTGTTTAAAGTGACACCTATTGCTTATGGTAAATATTTTTAGTATTTGTTAAGAAACTGTTACCCCCCGGAAAAGTCTTCTTAGGAAATAGTTTAGTCGATTGTTTTTTCAAACAACAGCAACTTTCAGTTGTTTTTTGTTTACATAATGTGAGCCATTTTTGTTTATATAAAACCCGACGAAAGTGTGTTTAAGTAGTACTTCAGCGGAACTCTCTGATAATAGATTTCCTATAAACCGTTAAAATGATAAACTAGACTCGTTAAGAGGGAATTTACAAGGAAAAATCTTTGTCAAACGATGAGAGTAAATCTTAGGGTTTTAGGGCTTTAGTTAAAATTATATTGCAAAAGTCTAGAAAAAAGGTTTTTAGAATACCGAGGTATATCCATCGGTAGCTTCTTTCTGATTAGAAAATTCAAAGTAGCATCAAAAGAATCAACGATATCATGAAGATCTTTGCGAAATCCTTTCGCATAACAAACAATTGTTTGGAAAACTATTAATGGCGAAATGAAACAAGGAGCCGCTGTTCAAATTAAATATAAGGAAAATTTTCTGTAGATAGATTTAACGCTGCTTGGAAAAAAAGAGGAATTTCGCTGTAAAATTTGTGATGGTTCTCAAAGTTAAAAAACTATTATAGAAGAACAACAGCAAGATATAAATTTTTAAAAATGTTTAATTACTTTTCTCATATTCTTTATACTCAAGGTTCCCAAACGTTCCTCTTTTACGGAGGAGCGCATATTACAAGTATTAACTTCATTACAGGTTTGTATTGCACTCCCCTGCGTAAAAGTGTGACGTCTGAGAACCCTTGTACTTCATACAACCCAATATTTAATCAATTCTAATCATTTTGCTGTGGTTGTTTTTTTTTTTTAAGGCTGTCGACTAGAAAAAGCAACATTAGATGTCCAGACCGGGCGACTTGCTAGTAAACCCTTCCTGCCAGTTAAAAGTTGGTAACACTCCTTTATCTTCTCGCATATTTCGGTCCCGCTTTCTGCTTATATAATTTAAACAACTTTATTATTTTTTTTTAAATTTAATTTAAAATAATTTTTTGATATAAGACCGCTTAAATAAGTACATCCAAAATTGTGTTTACTTTTTATCAAAAATAACCGCTCCTTAAGGGTTGGTCCAAATAAATTTTAATGCAGTTTTAGCATGCCTGGATTTAGAAGCCATACTTTCTTTTCTTCAAAACATTAGAAAACATTTTTTCTTGGCTACGCGTTCGTTTATTTATAATTTGACGGTTTTTGTGGAAATAAGTTTCGTATCAGTTATTTTTCCGACAACTTTGATTCGTTACATCGTTAGATATTTAAAATTGTGATAACACTTAATAAATATAAGTTAAAGATCGTATTGTGCCAGGTTATTGTATATTCTGTTCATAGAAATTTGTATATTACATGACTATTTTTTACTAGGTTTTGGTTTTTTTGTCTAAAAAAGTTTGAAAAGCGCTTCTTAGTTTTTATACTTCGGCTTAAAATCACTAAATCTACGTCAAGAATGGTTTCCACGGGAATTTTAAATGAATGACCAATATATTTAACCTCATACCCCCCGAACAGTTTCCGATTTTACATGAATGACCAATATATTTAACCTCATACCCCCCGAAAAGTTTCCGATTTTTTTTTAGTAATACACTTCATTTTCGAATTTTTTTATTCTTCGTTATGTTTTTCTTTGTTGTGTTTGAGCGCCAAGAGTGCTTTGTGGTTGCTGTGCTTTGTGGTCGCTGCAACACCTAAAAAATATAAAATGCTGAGTATTTGTTATTTAGGGTTTCGACCTAATGTTTTTTCCTTTTTATTTAATCAGCATTGCGCATTCTTTTGACTACGTGCTCGCCTAATATAACCACGCACAAGTGACGTCACAGGCATTGATTGAAATTTTGCGTTCTTATTTTATCTTGAGGATTGATTGATCTTGAGTAAAATGATTATCAACTTCAATTTGTTAAAATCAAAAGATGAGCAAGATCAATATTTTGCCTCTTTCCTTTTGGTTTAGCAAGTTCTGCGCCGGCGGTGCTGAATTTTGCAATCATCCATATAATATTTATATAAATATCATTTTAATATGAAATGAGATCTCCAGCGGATGTGCATATCAAGGTATTTACGTCTATATTTGATGTGGCAGAAAACTTTTTCTAAAATATTTAGTAGAAAAGACAAGAAAAGTGATAAAAAAATCAGGATAGAAATAGAGATAATTGTCTATCAAATTTCCCGTGAAAAGACAATCGTTGTGATGTCGCTACAAAAACAGACCGCATGTTTTTCAAATGTACAATTTTTTTGGCAAGTTTCCGATTTTTATTAATAATGAATTTCATTTTCAAAATTTTTTTTATTCTTTTTGTCTTTCTTTATTGTGTTTGAGAGCCAAGAGTTGGGTCATGCATTAAAGTCAACATGTGCTTTGTGGTGTTTGTAACATCTAAAAAGTACAAGATGCTGAGTATTTGTTATTAAGGGTTTCGACCTGGTGTTTTCTAGGCGTTGATTTGAGTCTTCCACATGTGAGAGATTTTGGTTCTTTAACATGTTGCGTATTCATTACTGTTTTTCCATCATTATTTCTTCCTATAACGTTTCTCTTTTGTAGATATATCCTGATGTAATCTTTAACCGTGTTCATCACGGTTAAAGAATGCATCAAGTAATTATATAGTTCATTTATTTATGCAGTTCATAGCTGTAGGTTGTAGTTAGGAGTTTTTGTAAACTATTTCTTATTTTTAAATAACTTCATGCTTGACAGTTGAAAAAAAAAAAAAAAAAAAAAAAAAAAAAGTTATAGCCATGAATTAACTCAGAAAAAATTGTCCTGGGATAAAACGAGTTCAATCTTAATTTAATTTGTGGATATCCGTATGTCACTTGGTTTAATTTTAGGGTCCTCCAAATTGTCACGAACAGCGAATCATTAAAAGTTATTGGTAAATTATAAAACGAATCTCTTATTGAAAACCAGGAAACCAGCTTCAAATCAAAGAAGTCAGCTTTCAAAAGAAACATTTAAGAAAAAGTGCAGCTTCAATAAAAGTAACACAAATTAAAACCCAAGAGGTGTCAAGTACTTGCAAAAATATTCGGTTTCTGTTTAAGTTTCAATAAATAATTTAGCTTCATTGTGGCAAAGTCTTAGAAAAATCTATTTAGTAGTTTTCGAGTAATTAATAGTTTCAGCGTGCTGGATTACATTGTGTTCAACCGATAGATATTATTTGAAAAGTAGGAGGTAATGGGCAAAATCAATAAAATTTGAGTTTCAAAATGCAGCAAATGTGAAGAGAGCTGTAAATGGTTGCACTGTGCATAACCTTTATACTGAGCAATTCCACGACTGTCACAGCATGACAACCGTCCTTTTTTTTGTCTTTAGCCTTCAATATTTTATTATTAGATAGATATAAAAAGAACTTTTTTCGCTATTTTGTTAGCTCATAATAGGTGCTACAAAAAACAAGAAAAAAAATTAGGGTGGATATATTAGCCTCTTATTCATGCGAGAAAATATAAAACGTCATAGCGTGACCAAAATTTTCTCATTGTTTTTTAGTTTTTAGATCAACATCGCGATTCAGCTAATATAGATGAACTGAATTATTAACTTGGCATTAAACAAAAAGTTTAGACATTACTCTTACAAGTTTTATAGCTAAATAACATTTATTTAATTAAATTTCAAACAGGTGCACCTTTAATTAACTAGTGGTAAACGTCACAGCGTGACCAGACACATTTGGGTAATTATAAACCAGGTAAATGGGCTGTTTTTAATAAATTTAAAACTAAATAGAGAAGTATTAGACAAATATATAATTACATCTTCATAAAAATAGTTCTTACATAGTAATCTTCCGAACACGCCCATACTATATCAGTGTCAAATCGCTTCCATATTATATTGCTGTTATATATACAACATTTTAAAGTTTTTTGGTGATTTCGTCTGAAGACGTAAGTTGTTTCACTAAATACTTGGCATTGAATGGGGTCGCATTTCTATTTTACCATTATTGTTTTGAATTAGGTGCGCTGCAAATATTCCTGGTTTTGCTGGTGCTTTTGTAAATAACTCATCAATTTTAAATTTTTTTATTGTATTTATAATATCTTTCATAGAAACAAAATAGACATTGAAATTAGTCTCATTTTTAACAGCTTCATGAAAAGTTATGGCATCAGTTATTATACATTTTCTCTGAATTATTTTTTGCGTTGCTATTCTTTTAACGGTCCCACCAATAGCATCTACTGGTCCGTTCCCATGAGAAGCAGCAAAAAAGTTCCAGAATAATTTTAAATCATGCTGTTCTTCCAACCAAGGTATTGCTGATGCAATAAAAAGATTTTTAAATTGATTACTTGGCCCGTCTGTCCAAACCTGTAGTATTTTAACACTTGATTCAATATGCTTAGATATTAAATTATGAACAAATACAAGAATAGATTCTTTTGAATGGCTTAAATCATCTGAAACTATGACAGCTGATGAGCATGAATTTTGGTACCAAAATGCAGCAGTAAAAACAGTAATTTGCTTCTTGTGCCAATGTGCTGACTGCACTTCATCTTGCCACAAAGTTGAAAAATTTTCAGCAAAATCCACTTGAAGAACGGCTATGCCTGGATTATTCTGAAGTTCGATCTTAAGATCACGATATGCCTTTGATTGTTTCTGCTTAATAAAATAATGCCAAAGAAATGAAGGTAAAGATTTTAAAAAGGTGCTGTAAAGATCATCAACTCTTCCCTTTTTTTCAATTTTTTTAATATATTCCTTTCCATTACCTTCTGCAACTTTTTCCCATTGGTACCATGTAATGCATTTATTCTTATCAATTTCATTCAAAACAAATAGATTATGAAACTTTGTAGCATCTTTACATGTTGTACACATATTATTATTACAAATGTCTTTTTCACTATCACATACAATGCTAAGAGGAAATTTATGTGAATATAATGAAAAATTTGAATCAAACTTGTGCAAAGCTTCAAGGATAAGAATTACATTTTGATGCTGTTGACAACAACAAACGTTTCTTGACATTGAACTAGACAAAAGCACATGTGGTGGGCGTAAACTAGCAAACTTTGATTTTCCGACTGATTTTTCATAATCACTTTTAAAAACAGCATAAGCTTCATTAACATTTAACATTTTTGCACAGTTTCTTTCTTGTTCTTTAATCTCACCACAATGGTGTCTCTTTTACCGGGTGCTTGACGGGATATACCATCACGCTGGTAAAAATCAAGAACCAATTTTACAGTTAAATCATCGAATGCATTTTTACTAAGCATTTTTTATGGGCTTCGGATTTCATTCATTTTTGTTAAAAGTTTTTGTACAACTTTAGCCCTCTTTCTGGGTGATTTTGGAAGTGCTGACTCGGCTCTCTTAACAGCTTTTCCAAGAGTGCTTGTAGATTTGTAAAGGGGTGATGTAACAGTGACAGATTTTGGTTCTGCTATTTTTTGTCTGCTCTTTCTCTTTCGCTGCCTTTCTTTTTCTCGTTCAGCCTCCAAATTAGCGAGTCTTCTTTCTTTTCTTTTTTTTTGATTCTTTTTCTTTAACTACTTTTTTGCCAAACTTTTCTAACTGCCTTTCACGATATTCCTTTTGCCGCTCAGCATGAGTAAGAGGCATGTTAAACCCTTGAAAGATTAAAAAAAAGGCAACACATTAGTTATGGAGATGCACGTATTGCATCTAAGGCTCAATGGAGTGACAATTATCCCTTAGAGAGGCTCTATGTATCTCAAAAGAGAGCCTCAAGGATAGCTGAGCATTCATCCTCCAAATGTTGCTTATGAAAGCATAAAGATTTAGATTTTTTGATGATTCATGTTAATTGATTTATATTAAATATTATATTAAATTATTATATTATATTAACTAATTGAATTTATTATAAATAATTAATTAAATTAAAATTATATAAATAATTAATTAAAATTATTATATTAACTTATATTAAATATTATATTAAACAGAACTTTGCAAAAGTTTAGAGCACCCTACAAAATATAAGACAAAAAGCTGTTAGTGTTGTTTGTTGATTTCCGATAACATGATCCTGCACTTCATTATAAGATATATACTTACGTTGTTTGTTTTTTTGTTTTAGCTTAATTAGTTAAAATTGAAAATAAAATAGGCTACTGTTAAAACACGAAGTGAAACTGAACATGGTATGCTTGGACAACCTAGACCATTCCAAACCAATCAACTGCCAACTTCTGCTGATATTTTCAAAGCATATGACTATTTATTAAAAAATAACAATTGCACAATTGTTACTGAAAGAGCAACAGTTCTCTGCAACATTTAAATCAAGTTTACAGATGTTAGACCAATTATTCGATATTTGTATGTGTAAGTGTTTTGATGGTGTTCGAGAAAGGTCAGCTTGTTCATGTCCACTGCCAAAAAAAGTTCCAACACTTGAATGGGAGTTCTGGATAAATCAAAAAAACGGTACGGAAGATGGCAATAGGAAAAGTAGACAAAGAAGAAAAAATTAAGCTGCAGAAGAGAGAAAAAAGTGGAAGTAAAACATGTAATTTACCAATTACAGATAAGAACTTGAAGTTTGATAAAGAAATTGATCCAAATGAAACATATTGCAGTAATAATGAACGGTCAAAGTAAATATAAAAATATCCTGAGTTGTGTAAGGCCATGGATAGGTGTAAAATCAGTAACAGGGATGCTTGCCTAATAGCAAATGCCGTAATAACAAATTTAGATCTTATAACACCAGAGAATGCTACTGATCCAGAAAAACTTCGTCGTCAGAGAGATATATGTAGAGGAAAAAGGAAGTTAAAAAGCAAGCTGCTGAAGTCCAAAAAGTACTTAGCATTAGATTTGATGGGAAGCAGGATATTACTTCTGTTAAAACAAATGGAGTCCAACAAATTTCAAAGAAGAACATTATGTCCAACCAAATTTCAAAGAAAAACATTATGAAAACAAATATGTCAATCATGTCACACCACAAAGTAGTAAAGCTGTTGATATTGCACAAGAGATATTATTGAGCACCAGCAATAACAAATCATCAGACACTTTAGCAGCAGTTGCTTGCGATGGTTCTGTGAATAACACAGGTCAACACAATGGAGTAATCAGAAAATTAGAAGGTATTGGGAGAACATTGCAATGGTTGGTCTGCCTGTTACATGCAAATTAAGTACCTTTTAGAAAATATTTCTCGGTTCTGAATGGTGGACAGGTCCAACTACTTCAACAGAAAAAATAGACATTGCACTAGATTTAGATCCAAAAGGTTTAGATATTGTGAACTTTAAACATACACCTGGTAAAGTTGAGGATGTAAGTGCTGATTTTAAGAAAGGTTTAAACTCTGATCAGATATACCTTCTAAAAGCTTGCTTAGCTGTTTAGCAGGGATACACTGCTTGTGATCAAATATTGTTCCTCCAGACTGCTATGCTAGGAAATCTAAACCATGCAAGGTGGCTAACAAAGGCTAATTGTAATTTACATTTTTATATGTCTAAGAAAAATCCTTCAAAACCATTGCATAGAATTACAAGATTCATCGTTAATATTTATGCGCTATCGTGGTTCAACATAAAGCGTCATTCTTCCTGCCTTGACGGAGCAAGAGATTTCTTCTATCTTACGAAGCAATGCTATGAACTAGGGAAAGGAAACTGGAAGATTCTTGAACCAGTGCTGCAAAATAGCTGTTATTTTGCTCATCCTAAGAACATTCTTCTTGGAGGAGTTACAGATGAAAATTTATTAATACGTCAGTTTTCGTGTGACAAAGTAATTGACGCACGAGCTACATCATTAAGTAGCAAGATACGTGTCTTTGATAAATCAAGCATCAAGTTTGATCCAGAAGCTTCGTCATTCATAAAGATGATTGACTGGTCTATTGCTATCGCAACACCACTACCGCTTTTTCAACTGTTTCTAATGATGATCTTTAACATTTCCAGTTCCACGTTGATGTCTTGAGTGGCATTCCAAGTCATTCTCAGGCAGTTGAACGTGCTATTAAAGACATCTCAGCAACAACTATGAAAGTTTTCAGACACAAATCACGACATGGAATGATTTTGCAGTGCCATAAATCTCGAACAGAATTACCGAAAACTGACTCTAAATTTGACTTCTTGAACCATAACAAATAGCAAATAACTGAAAGAATTTACTGTTATGTGTTGCCTACTACACTCTGACTATTTCTCCTTCAACAACTGCTTGCATTATTAAATTTAATGTAAAAAGATGTCGAGTAATGGAACATAGCATTAAACCATGTGTATTTACATTATACAATTATACAGTAATTTTAATTCCCAAAGCTGCGGATCCAAGACACGCTTCCATTTTATTTCAAAAGGATTTTTTTTCATAAGTAGACTGTAATGCTACATTTTAGTAATGTTTCACAGTCCCAACTTAACATTTACATCATAATGACCCACCCTAATATATATATGTATAATTGTATATATATAGTAGGGATCGGGATGGAAGGGGAGGGGGACTAGAAACGCACCTTCATACACATATAGTACTTTGGATTTATATATTCTTCACGGAAGTAATTTTTATATATCATTGGTTTTGGTTCGGCAATACCATTCTGGTGATTCTATTCATTTCAAAGCATCAAGGTTAACAAAAAATTTAGTCTGTCATATTACATCCAAAAAGAATTTAATAGGCATTCACTAATTATGTTATATGCATAATATAATTAGTGAATGGCTATTAAATTCTTATAGAGTGTTATTTCAGAGTTACTGTTAAAGTATACCACGGAAATAAAAGCCACAGCTGGATTGTTAAAAGATTTCAATACAAGATATATATATATATATATATATATATATATATATATATATATATATCTTGTAAATTCCCAGCAATGAAACAAAGAAGAAAAATTCAAACAACAAACAGCCAAAAAAATTTCTCTACTTATTACACAGCAATTACACAATCTTATTACACAGCAAAAAACAGCCAAGAAATTTATTGAAATTAAAAAAAAAAAAAAATTTCACCACGTATTTAGGAGACCATTAAAGATAAGGGTCTCTTTATAGAAATGTTACACCTAATACTGGCAATCATGCACAGAAATCTTTTAACAATCCAGCTGTGGCTTTTATTTCCGTGGTATACTTTAACAGTAACTCTGAAATAACACTCTATAAGAATTTAATAGCCATTCACTAATTATATTATGCATATAACATAATTAGTGAATGCCTATTAAATTCTTTTTGGATGTAATATGACAGACTAAATTTTTTGTTAACATTGATGCTTTGAAATGAATAGAATCACCAGAATGGTATTGCCGAACCAAAACCAATGATATATAAAAATTACTTCCGTGAAGAATATATAAATCCAAAGTACTATATGTGTATAAAGGTGCGTTTCTAGTCCCCCTCCCCTTCCATCCCGATCCCTACTGCTTCTATTCGCCCTGTTTGCAAATATAAAAAACGTAGTGTGTGGATTATGTGAAAAGATCTCTAAAATAATGGATTGGTCTCCACAAGTCTTGCTAATGATACATTTTTTCTAAAATAAATCATTAGTAAGATTAACAAAAGATTACTTTTAAAAAAGTTTAAGGTTCACAAAACTTTCGATCATATTTACCATAAGTATAGTTATCAGCTGAATCATCCTTTTGTTCTGAATTTTATACGTCATGCATTTTGTTGTTCTTGCAGTTCAAGTGCATGTCAGATGTTTTATATTTTTAATTTTCTTTATCCGTAGTATTTTCGGCAAAAGAAGTTACATGACCAACTCGGGCACCTTACGGCCTGTTCCTAGTTTCAAAGGTACTCTAAGACAAAAGCTATTGGACACTCGAAAAAAAAAAAAATTAACAAAAGAAGCAATACGAACTTTCATCCTATTTATTTGGTTTATAACACTTTTTAAAAACTAATTGTTAGAAAAGGAGATCAAACAGTCGTCTGACAGATTTTTGCTTGAAAATCATTTACATATTCAGTCTCACAATTTTACTGTTTCCGTGAATATTCCTTAAAAAGTGTGATTTAAAAGAACTTCTGTAAGACTTATTGCAAAACAGTTGAAAGTTCCGCGAAGTAAAGGCGGTGATGTTTTTAGACGATATAAAGAAACTCTATCAATCAAAAGAAAGCCTGGTACTGAACAATAGAGTGGTTTTGCTGATAAAAAATTAGTGAAAAAGATTAAGATCTCAATTGAAAAAGTGTTAAAGTGAAAAAACGAACAAGATTATTGTATGACAATATTCTTACAAAACAAGGCGCATAACGAAACCTACGTAAAATATGATTCGAATCAATTGCTCGGTCAAAATTTTTTACTCAGCAATTAATTGTGGAAGAGTTGCGCCCAAGTGCAAGTAGATTTCAGTGGATAAATTTAGTAAGAAGATGGCAATATATTTGTAGTTGCGGACAAGAGTAAGTTTTCGTAGCAAAGTCAATGGACAGTAAATTATATATTGAAGAGTGTATTAAGAAGCGTTTACTGACTTTCATTAAACAACATAGAGATCCTACTATATTTTGGCCAAATATGAGGGATTGCAAATCTCATAGCTCTGTTTTTCCCTATGTACCAACCTGTAAAAGGCAGAATGAAAACATAATTGTTAACATAAGCCAAAAAATACAGATAAGTTTCAATTAGTGGTATTAGAAACTTTAATACATACATAGATACATACATAGATACATAGATACATAGATACATAGATACATAGATACATAGATACATAGATACATAGATACATAGATACATAGATACATACATACATACATACATACATACATACATACATACATACATACATACATACATACATACATACATACATACATACATACATACATACATACATACATACATACATACATACATACATACATACATACATACATACATACATACATACATACATACATACATACATATCATTATTATTACTGCTATTATTATAATTATTATCATTATTGTTTTTATGATAATATTAATAATGTTAATAACAACAATAATAATAATAATAATAATAATAATAATAATAATAATAATAATAATAATAATAATAATAATAATAATAATAATAATAATAATAATAATAATAACAATAATAATAATAACAATAATAATAATAAGATAGAAGGGGGTGTGGGGGAGGGGGAAGGTCGAGAAAAGTAACAATAACCTCGAGAGCAGGTGTAACACCACCATAAGGAGTTACATCGATGAATTGTCAAACGAAACAGAGAAAGTGCTGGCATCTAATTTAACAAACTATGAGACCAACCTTGCAGATCAGCCAGGAAAACAAAAGGCAATCACACAGAGATGAACTAAATATCCTGAAAGGGTCATGAACTCTACAAAGGCATTGTGATGTTCGCAGCCGCTGCAGACAGCTTTATACTACAGCTATATTTGTGTATGAGGCCTTGGATTTGTATCAAAACTGAGCAGAAAGTGGGCCAAAATGTGCAAGATATAATCAAACTAAAACTAGCTGGTTCGACTCGCTCTGCTTCGAAGACTTATATCCTTATAATTGCTGTCCCATATCTAAAAAAACCAAGAGTTTCCAAAGCAGGTTCTTGTCCAGTTCTTAAAGCAGGTTCTTGTTACAAAAACAGACACGCTCCGTTATGAGGATGATCTTTGCAGGGGATGATCCCAAGTTTTTATTTTTTAAAATTCAATCGAAATATAATATTTTGATAATATTATAAGCTGCTAGGGACGAAATAAAACTGAGTATAAGTACTAGTTTTTTGTTTTAACAAACACAACTAATTTTTGAAATTTTTAAATCTAAATGACAAATTTGTTTCTATTCACCCCCCGTTTTCACGGTAATTGTCAGAAAAGTTCAGACTTTTTATGTTAAAAACCTCAAAAAAAAAAAAGTCTAAGATGTTTAAAGAGTTAATTTCAATTTTACTTCAATAGTAATTATAATAACTTCAATTATATCTATTTATTACAGTGAAGACGCATAGTGCGAAAACATTTAATAAAAACATACATATATAATATACATTTGTGTTATTATATTCTTTATCGCCGATTTTTACTTGTAAATCCTGCTCTTTGTAAAATCATTGAATACAGTTTTATGAAAATTTAATTTTATACATTGATGCAAAGGTTCTAAGAATGGACAGATCAGAATACATTCCTAGCATCAAAGATAATATTGTTTACTAAAATTTGAAGTTATATATTGCTTTGTTTCCTGAAAATTTTTATAATCCAAACAGGTTTTTTAAGTGGCCGACGATACCATTTATGACACAGCTTCAAGAATATAATTCCAAGAATATAGTATCACCGGTGCTAATGTTCGTTTACAAGATCATATATTCGGAAGGCTGTTTCCTTAAGATCGACCGACTGCATGTTTACGATTATTGATATAACCAAACCGCGTGGAACGTCAGCAGAAATATTTGGATACCAGTTAGAATCACATGCTTTACATGAAATGTGATCTTTTTTTCTGTCTGGAGCGATTAACAAAATACTACTTGCACCGACTGCACCACCTGCAATAAGAATGTTGTTGTTGTTACACGCGCATCACTAATATTACATTACTTATTATCATTTGTCACAGACTTAAAATAAAAACGTTAAATGTAATTAGTAGCGATGCACAAAAAATTTTTACTGCAAAAAAAAAAAAAAAAAATGTTTAATGATAATAAAAGTACTGAAAATAAAGAGTGAATAACTATCATCTTATGATTTGAACAAAAAAATGATATTTTCAACATGATCTTCTATGTGATCTTCAAAGAACCATGTGCATGTTGTGAGCACTCTAGTGCAACTTACTTTTCATAAAACACAGTTTTTGTTATGAATAGCATTATGTGCACATGATGCACACACGCAACGACGTTTCGTGCGTAACTCAGTTCATTTCGCCTCGAAAACTGAATAAATCCAAGTCACAATACAAATTGAAATTTATAGCTGATTTTGAAACTTGATACTAAACTAACCGACTCTTGCACAACCCTTAAACAATCGATCATAACCATAAATAAAGTTCCTTGGTAAAAAAAAAAAAAAAAACTCGCAAAATAATCCAAAAGAGCACAAACATAAACCTGTGTGAAAAACACATTCCTTTCGAGACAAAGTCTCTGCTTGTATTTCCCAACCCAGACCATAACCAGTATCAGGATAAAGTTGGTTTACTTGGCCTCTGGTAATGGGGTACATGTCCCATAGCAACTTGACAGTAGAAGATTTTAAATAACCTAAAAGAACCAAAACATGATGCGACATTTGTACGCTAGCAAAATATAACACCGTTTATGCAACTTAGTTTTTACTTGTAATATACAACTTCGTGTACCTGTATCGGACTGCACTGAAAATAAGAGCGCATTTCCAAACTTCGTAAGATCTTCTACGTTCGATAAAAATCCCCCTCCAGCCCATTTATAAGAATTATCAACGTAAGGCACATTTTCTAGACACCGGTTCACTCCTCGTCTGTAGTACCTTATGTAATACAATAAAAATGTGATTGCAGTATTGAACCTGTTCATTTCTGTGAACAAGATTTTTTAATTTTTTTTTTGCTCAGCAGTACCTACAGTTGAGTATTATGAAAAAACATTGACTTTTACAATTTTTTCAAGGAGCGAAAAACACAAACCTAAAATGAAAACTGACGTTAAATTTAATTTCAAACGATTTAAAGTTAAATTTCGTAGTAAAAAAACCAAGTTAAGTTATATTTCAAACGATTTTTCAACCAAAATTCTCTTGATAATGATTGCGTGATCAATTTTATCTTGAGTTTTTCATTAGAAACAGCGGGCTATGAAAAATAAAATTGAAGTTCACCTTGCTCTGTTCCCCACAATAGTCTCGTTAAGGTCCGGTCCGGTCGAACACATTCCCATTTCGAGAAACATTTTCGACATGCACTTTGTAAAGTCTTCTCCAGTTACTTTTTCAATTATTCTACTAACGAGTGTGTACGCTAAAGTGGAATAGTTGTAAGTAGAACCAGGAACACAGATTAAAGGGTCACTTTCGAAGAGTGATAGGCTTTCACCCACGCTATCATAACGCTTCTTTATGTAATTTTCATCAAAATCAACAGGGCTTTTACCATACTTTGAAAGTAAAATATCTCTCAAGATCTTCTCCGATGGTGATGCAGCTTCTGAGAAAAAGTTAATTTTAAAAATACAAAACGCTGAAAAACTTGACTTTGGCACAAAAGAAATTTAAGATGAACGCTGATAAACTTTAGTTTTAGAAGCTACTACCTTTATTCGGGTCAGCAAAATAGCCGCGCACACAGCTAGTATGATTTAGTAATTGCCTAGTGGTGATAGAGACCGACTTTCCGTTAAAATATTTCTCAGGAAAATCTGGAACGTATTTCTGTATTGCTGCGTCGAGATCAATGACACCGGTCTCGTACAATTTTCCTATAAATCAAACGGTTTAACAAAAAATTTGAAACTTATGAAAAATATGAAAACTGAATAAAACTAACAAAAATTAAAGCTCATAAGGCTCCAACAAGAAAATTTTTTGCTGAAATAAAAAGAATCAACCAAACCTATTGCAACGCTTGTAAAACTTTTACTTATACTCGCCACTCGCATAACCGTTTTGCTGTTACAAGCGACTCCATTCTCAACATCAGCCAATCCTAAGCCTCCTCTGCATATATATCTTCCGTTTTGGGACACCGCGTAAGAAAGACCCGGGCAGCCCCACTTCTCTTTTGCTTGATGGAGGAGGATCAACACTTCGTTTTTTAAGTTGCAAACTTCTTTTTTGCAACCGCAACACTGATCTCGAATCTTCTGATCAGCTTCTACATTCTATTCGCGGTATTTTAAAGATTTCAAAAATCATTTTTTCTTTTAGATACTCGGAAAAACAATTGAAGAAAAGAAGCTAATATTTTCTTCACTTTTTTTTCACTATGGTTATAGAATCGAAAAGATACTTTGTTGAAGCCATTTTCTGTCAATTTTGCTTTGTTAATAACAAACCATGCACTTGCTAGAATGCCAGTTGCTGTACCAACAATTTTTAAGACCATATTTTTTGAATCAAAGCCATGTTTGCATTATTTATCAATCTTCTAATACTTTGATATTTGAACGAGAATCACAGTAGGAATTTGACATTTTGAATAACACGTAAAAAAGTATGTTTTAAACTCAACAATCGATTAAGAAATAATTGCACTAAAATGCCAAACAGCTGCCTTAAAAACATTTTTAAAAAGCTAGCTTAAACACCATGGCATATATCGTCATAGTTCTAACCAAATTTAATTTGACCAAAAGTTAAGATTAGGATACTTGAATTCTTTGGCATTCTACGGTGCAGGTAAAGAGTTATTTTAATTTTTGTGTTTTTGAGTGAATAAAGATGTTTTGGATCTCAACTGTTTCCATTTAAGACCTTTTAACCGAATAATCGAAATAAATGCGAGGAACAACATGAGGGGCCATCAAAAGAAGTCTTTTTAAAGATTTTAAAAAGACGGTGAGTTAACAATATCTAGATTTATGAATTCGGTTGAAATCTGGAGTAACAAAGTTAAAGAATTTACCAAAGGCAGTCTGGTCTGTAAATTAACGTCGTCTGGTAAATTAACGAATAATACAATAAATGTTCTTTCTTCAGACTACAGCAGAAAATCCATTGATGTTGAACAATTGAACGTTTTAGATAAAGTTCAGAATCATGGAAAATATCACGAACTCCTAAATTAAAACTCAGAATTTAAATATCCGCAATGAATTCTTTTATAGTAACCCTGAGAGAGATTTGCCGAAAGAAAAAATGACGATTACCGAGTACAAAATAAGTTCGTCCCTTTCACGCTCAACCTTTTACGACGAGCTCTTTCGTATGTAATTTTTTTTGCTGGGTTGCTATTAATTTTTATACTAACATTCGGTTTCTGAAATTAAAAAATCTTGTTTTTTCAATTGTAAACTTTACAAATAAACTGAGATTGAAATTTCATACTTAAAATTTTATTTATAATTTTAGTCCATTTTAACATGTACGTAAAAATTGTAAAAACCTGTTTAAAACCTGCTTGGATTTTTGTGTAATGTAAAACAGAAAATATATATTGCCGTTAAAATGTTAAGATAATTGATGTGCTATTAAAATTTGCAACTTTACTACAGGCGATATGATAGCCACTTATTGCATATCTTATTCTTAAGTTGCTAAATGCAGAAGAGTAAAAACCTCCTGTAAAATCAATAGAAATGAGTTAGGCCATTTAGTTATCACCATGACAATATTGCTAAAGCTATAAACAGAGATGAGAAACATTCATAATTCAGAAAAAACGTTTACAAGTAAGAAAAAAAGATTTTAAATATGAACAGAGCTTAAGCAGTTTTCCTATATCATAATTGTTATAACGTAGATACCGCAACAATAAGGCTGCATCTACATTACATCAAAGCAAAAAAGATCAAAACATAAGCAATACTTAATTTAACAAGTTAAGAGTTTGTTTTTTTTACACAGCAGAAAGCAAAGGTAAATGCTAATAACATATCGAACAAGAAAACTTGAAAGCAATCACAATTGAATTGATATATTTGAGTCTTTTTCGCTACACCTCGCCCTCCCCTCACACACCCAAACTCAGTAAAAATATTGGTTTTTTTAAGACTGCTCTAAAAGAGATGCATTAGTATTAGTTAGAACTTTTAGTTTAAATTTTAGAATGTAAATTGTCGCCATTTTGAAGAAATTCTAACATTTACTCATGATGTAGCTGATAACGCTGATGCTAAAATCAGGAAGTATAGTATTACAAATTCTTAGAAGAATTAAATATTTATAAAAACTATAAAAAAATTAAATGAATCATTAGAGGTAAAAACTGTAGTTCACTTTCTTGGAAATTAAAGCTACCACCATTCAGTTGCAATCTACCACCATCACCATCACCAATTATAAGGTGCCACCATCCAATCACAAGCTACCACCATCCATTAACAAGGTTAAGCCGCTAAATAGATATTTATTACTAAACAATTTCTTTCAGACAAACTTGAGTTTTGCATCAGGCGAGCGAGAATATTTCCCTTTATAGGTATTATACAGGGATTCCAGCTCCTTAATATATTCACGGTGGAGTGCATCTATCTCTTCTTGGGAGGGATTTTCAGTCTTCTTTACATGAATAGGTGAGCCCACTGTAAAAACAAAATTTAAAAAAATCTTTAATATAAAACTTAGCACTCATGTCAGATACAATTAAAGATTTAACATACTTGTTTAGTTTTCAATCATAAATTATATAATTGAAGACAATACTGCAAAAAATAGCAGTCACATTTTTGTGATTTTGAGATCACTTTTGAAGAACCACCTACTAAATATTTGGAAAACACATCTACCAAGGGCTGTCAGAAAAATTGCATTTTATAGGTGCCCAGACCCCTAAAAAAGAGAGCTTTTTATAGGAATCCAGACCCCTAAAAAATAGGGTGAGTGGGTACTTTAAAAAACCTTTTTTTTTCAAAAAAAAAAAAAAAAAAAAAAAAATTTTTTTCAATTTTTTTTTTTTTTGTGATTTGATTACATATATAAATAAAAATATAAATAAAAATATTAATAAAATAATAATAAAATAAATACTAAAATACATAAATACATAAATACTATAACATTTGTTAAGTACTTTAAATATAAGTGGAAGTCCAAAACATTTTCTAGTACTAACTTTATAATGTGACGGTGGGGTTTTTGATAAATAATTTTATTTTAGTGTGATTTTAGAGAGTGATGCAGAAGTGAAGGACAGAGATAGTGACAACAGCAATGTGATGAAATTTGAAACTAATAACTGTGAGGTCTGTTTCAGCATATTTTATGCAATTGAAGTAGCTCACAATAAAACTAGTTTCAGATTTAAAATTTTCAAAGTGTCTAATTTACAAAAACAGAAAAAAATTTTAATGCAATGTTAGGGTACGCATCATAATAAATATAATATAAGGTATAAAAGTAAAGGTATTAGGTATAAATATAAGGCATAAGGTATAATATAAGGATAAAATCAAAGGATTAGATGGGAGTAATGCAGATACTAAATGTAGATTGTGATATGGTGAGGTAAGGCTGTCAGTGTCCAATGCAGATATGGTAGAAGTGCGGTAGGAGCATCAGAATTTTCAATAACAACTGTTAACGCATAAAGCAATAATAAAAATAATATTACCTTGACAAAAATAAAAATACTTACCACTGGTTTTTTCTTCTCTTAATTATCTTTCTTAATAAATATTCTCAATTATTTCTCATCAACATATACTTTCTGTATGTTAACTAGAAAAACAATTAATTTTATATTTTCTTCAAAATTAGTTTTACTTTGTTGTGTACTTTTTTTCATTTAAATTTTTGAGTTTTTAATTCCTAAATTTTTCCGCACAACATTAACACATGGGTAAAAAAATCAATCTTTCATATTCAAATGGTGTAAAATTTCCATACAAGTAAATTATTCAAGAGATTTACAGTATGTTAATTGCATATAGTTTTTAGCATGCCATACTTAGTTATAAGGTTTTCTAATTACTTTATAACTAAGTAAAAATTTCAAACATTTTTTATAAGCTAAATTGCATATTAAACAAAACCATTAGAAATATAAATCTTACAAGTTATTTAATTTTTTTTTTTACCTTGACATCACGTAGTAACCAGTGAAGTTCTGAAGTTGTTTTTTTTTCCCTTATGCTTGTTGGTAAGAATTTCTTTTATAACAGCACATAAATGGTTCAGCGCATTATTTAGAATAAAACCAAATGTAATTCTATGGCTGGGAAAATTTGATCCTGAAAACGTTTTAACTAATCAAAGTATTATAAAAAAAAAGATTAACTTTACATTTGTGTTGGAATTGCACCAGAAAACGTTAAAAAAAAGTTATATAAAGGTTAAATAAAAGTTTTAAAGGTAAATATTTACATACGAAATCAAATTACGAACAAAAAAATATATATATTTATTAAAAAATGTTTTTTCTAACATTTTGGGGGTCTGGGTGCCTATAAAAAGTGATTTTTCTGACATCCCTCGGTAAATGTGTTTTGCAAATATTTAAAAGATATCTATTTAAGTAGGGAAAAAAATTCAGAGTGTGACGACATAAAACCTGGTGGTCAATTTAGCACACTGTGAGTGATTTCCATTAAAAAATTCTCGGTAAAAAAAACTGACCATACATTGATCTATGAAGAATATAACAATTAGGGGCCAAAATATCGTTCTTTTAAATACTATCTTTCTTAAAAAAAGTCTTACCAACAGTTGTTACTGGGACACGGAAAGGCATTAAACCAAAACTGTATTGGAATATCCCCCTTCCATAGAATAAAACAGGAGAAACACCGCTGAAACTTCGGACCTTCTCTTGAAAAATACGGAGCAAGGGATGTTTTGCTTGTTTGTGGAGGTCATTTTCACCAAAACTGTAAATTGGCACAAGAGAAGCTCTAAATGATCATATAACTCAATCATCATTAATTTTACATTTTGAACTGTGTAAATCTGCTAAAAACAAAAATACTAAATAACAACTTTAGAGCAAACTAAAAATTTACCCAGTCCTCAATGCCATTTTTATAAAACCTTTTCTATTCAGCAACTTTAGAGTTGTTGAACCTGGGAAAGCTTCAAGAGCTTCAGCAGCACCTCCTACCACAATAATTGCTGCATTACCAGCTTTATTGCAAATGTTTTTTATGCTTTCCTTAGAAACATCACAAATACCAAGTGAGAGCAAAAAATCTCGATGTAGTGGCCAGCGAAAATTCACTTAAATCGGAATATTAGAGAACTTTAAAAAGAAGTTTAACATTTGAACAAAATTTCAATGAGGAATCTTTGAGATAAGCTTCTTCTCAATCTACCCCAGTGCTTAAAAAAGAAAGCAATAACAATGATTTCAAAACAAACCTTTCAGTGTAAGAAGATGAGGTGTAATTTTAGGAAATATTTTACTGAAATCAGTTCCTTCTGTTGCAAAACATCCAAATGCACCATTACTAATAATACCATGCGGATGGTATCCAAAAATATAGCTTTTAGATGGATCAAGATCAACAGTTTTAACAAGCTTTATAGGAAAATAATTACAAAAATACTTCCACAATGATAATTGCCGCATATAGTTAAAACGCCTTCCTCCTCTGGATGGAAGGTCAAAATCCCACAAGAAGAAAACACCTAAATGAAAAAAATTATGAATTTTTGGAAAATAAAACTTTTATGAAATAAAAACGAATAAATTTAATTATAAATTTTAGTATAAAAATCAATAACACTTACATGTATTCCAGAAACTTATTTATCAAATTACCTGTTTGGACTATAAACACTAGTACCTGCATAAATAATCGAAAAAATAGCAAATGGAGTAAAGAGCATTAATATAAATGTTAAAGTTCCAATAATTGGACCAAGCACAGCAATCAAAGAAGTTGTGAACACAGCTAGGGTCTGAAAGCGTCGACTTAAGGGAATAAAAATTGGTGCAAATTCAACCATCTTTATACTATAAACCTGTTATACACATTTGTAGATTCTTTAAACTTAATAACAACAATCGAATGCATTTTATAAAAATCATATGAAAATTTAAATTCAAAATAATATTGATTTTAAATATGAAATTAATTCAGTGCACAATTTTTAAATTTGTTTCTTATATTTTTAAAACTATAAGATTAAACGAAATGTTGTAAAATTGTAAGACAACAATGATATGAAAAAAAAAAAATTAAAAATCTAGTGAGAAACATTCATTAAAACACATCGAGTGAGAAACCTACGTAACTAAACAAGCAGTGTATATATCAAAATAAATATAAGAAAATCAATCATGTGCAGCCATCATGACTGTAAACTAAGTATCAAAAATATTTTAAATCATAATTCTAAACTGCAAAATAAAAAAAAAAAAATTCTTTAGGAGTTTCAAAACTTGAAGTTTATTCTAAGACCACATAGATAAGTATTTAGCATGTACAGAAAAAAAGAAAGAAAAAAAAAAGACTGATCTAAAAAATATATATAGTGGAGATTGGTCTAAAAAATATACATTAGAATTTGAATATAAAAGAAAAAAAAAAAAAAAAAAAAAAATGAATGGCTTGAAATCATTCTTCTTGAGTTTGAAAACCTCAAAAGTTTTTGTAGTAAACTTTTTTCTCAAAATCCTTTTTTTTGGAGTTTAGGAACAGGTTTATTTAAAAACTTCAAAGCAAAATTTTATCTTGTAATTGAAAAAGCGTTCTCACAAAAATTAGGTTTTCACAGAAGCAAACAGTTAACAAGTAATTTGTTGAAATGAAAAGCACAACTAACTTTACAATAAGTTAAATAACACACTATGGAGACTCATTTACATGCTTCTTTAATAAAATTTACACACAAAACCTTCAAAAATCATCATTTTTCTTTTACATCAACCTTGGTCAACAAACGTTATTTTATCAACTCGATTCATTAAACCCTATAAATAGGTTTCACCTGTCAAAAGCTGATAACTTTTTTTATTTGATTGCTGATATTGTCTCACATTATATTTGTGATTAAGGCTTTTGCTGGATGTCCAGTTATCGAGCGAATATTTTAACTTTAAGTGCTTACATCAGATAAATTAATGCAATGTTAATCGATAGCTGTTTCAATTGACTTTCTATTTAAAATTTTAGAGCTCTTAGAGAACTCATCGTTGTTTTTTGATGAATTTAAGAGTAAAACTTGAGAATGAGATGAAGAATTTAAAAAAGTTTCTTTTTCAACATTCTCTGTCACTAACTGCGACAGTACATTATATGACGCTGATTTCATAGGAAGCTCAATTATTTCATAATCACTCTCTTCAGTTATAGGAGTTTTCAAAAGTTTTCCAACAGATGGTTCATTTAGCACACACTCTGAGAATGAGGGTTCTGTGTATAAACTTTCTCCCTCACTGTCAAAAGTACTTAATGCTTCATTATCATCATTAGAAGTAGAAGCCTTTCTTGAGAAATCATCATCAAATATTTTGTCTGATTGCTCAATGCAAGTTTGGATAAACAAACCCATATTCATATTTTGACTCATATTCTGCAATGATTCAAAGGCAGGTCGAAGTATTGTTGGGTAAATAATTATTTGTAAATTACGAACATCCATTTTGTTAAACTTTGTGAAGAGTGATACTCTAAAAAAAAAAAAAAAAAAAAATGAAATGAGAAATCAACCAATCACAAACATCTCATTTAAAAAAACAAAATACAGAATTTATAGCAAGAGTAAAAAAAAAAAAATACAAAAAATCATTTTTAAACTATTTATTTCCTGACCACTTCTTTGCTTGCCCAAAAGAACCGTCAAGGTTTTGAACCGTCAAGGTTTTCTTTAAAACCCTAATCTATTAACACTTTCTAAAGCATTTAAATTCAGTTTTTACTACACTTTTAACAGCTAACTCAAAAAGCTCAACATCATGCTGAATTATTTTCCATACATTTTCTTTACAAAATTTAAATTCTTAAAATGACCAGTAAACAGTAGTTTCCTGGGGCATGTTGGGCTAATATTTTGGGAAATATTAACCTATTATTCCTGGTAAATAACTAACAAATCCATTAATATATGTGCTGATTTATTATTATATATAGACATAACTTTTTTAAAAATATTTAGTTAAAAAAAAAAAATGCAATTTCAATTTAAATATACTACCTTTTTAAATGACACATAAACCTCTTAAACACTTCCTGATTTGGCTGCGGTATACTGCTGACGAGTTCCCGTAGCTTTTCTAACCTTACTGCAGCATCCATTATAACTAAAAGTATATAAATAATTTTTTAATTATGCAACTGTCAGCTCTTCTTAAAAAGATACATATGTAAAGATGGGATTAAAATATTTAAATTATTTCTCTGAAAAACAATTCAAAATTTAATCTCAATTTAAGCAATAAATTCATAAAGCTAGCATTCAACTGAATGTCTTATGGGAGACAAATTAAACACCTTTTTTTTTTTTACCAAACATTTCTAAGTTTTTAAACTCCTAAAAAGATGAAGTAAAAAACAAAACTAAAACAAAATTTAAGAAATCAGCGCATCAACTGAGAAAAATTTGTGTCATTTGAAACTATTTTAAAAGCTGTATGTTTACAACCAGATCTTACTAGCTTGTAAAGAAACTAATAGATAAAAAATATTACTGTAAGGTATATTATATATACAGTTACCTTGCTAAATAACTTAAAAACTTATTTCGATTGCACACTTTTTAACAGTAAAGTAGATTGTTTCAGATAAAACATTTTACAGCAAAGTATGAATAAAATATATACATTTATTTATTGCTGTTTCAGATAAAACACTTTATCTAGAATAGCAATATATATGTTTAATATATGTATAATATATGTTTAGTATATGTATAATATATGTTTCATTAGTATAAAAAAAACATTCTTGATTGAAATCTTTTAAAATTTGCACTGAGATTTTAATTAGCAAACACAAATACTAAATGCTTAACACTATTAAGGTATGGTCCAAACTAAAAAGTTAAGATTGTGTTCAAGATCTGGTTTTGACAGTCAAATTTGTGGTTAAAAACTGATTTGGACAGCTACAACTGGTTAAAAAAAACTAATATTTAATAATAATAAAATATATATTATTATAAATAACAATAATAAAAAATAATCTTAATATCAAAGACACTTAATGAGAATGATTAAAAGCAATTCAATTATTCTCATGTGATACCTGGGGGGGGGGGGGGGGGGAAAGGCTGTTTCAAAAAAACATTAAACCCTTAATATTTTCACTAACTATAAGTCAACGATACACTGATCTATCAGAGAAATAAGATTTAATGAAACTTTAAAATTTAATGAAAACTTCTGCACTGATAAAAATCAGACTAATAATATTTATGAAAACCCCAAGGAGCATGAAAACTAATGATCCATGGATGGAGAAACCTCTAAAATGGTAACTAAAAAATTGCTTTTGAGCCGTGTAAGTTGCAAAACATGTAAGAATGGACGGATCTTTCTTTAAAGAAAAAAGAACCAAAAATTTTTACTCATAATTTCATGTATTTTGCTAGATATTTCATATGGAACCAATGGCTCTGGAAGCATTTTGAAGAAATTTTTCAATGCGCCAGTAACAGCATGGACAGATACACCAAGCTCTTGAAGATTTAAATTCATATCTGAACAAATATAAAACAAACCATTCAAACAAATATAAAACAAATTAACTTAAAAATTTAAGAAATATAATTTTTTTATTATTAAGTCTTTTAATCATATAAAATTAAATCTTACTTTGTTCAAACTTCAATTGAACAGCTTCAATGTCATTTTTATTTCCGCTGATTCTATACAGCCCTTCGCTTTGCATCCCTGTAATAGAATAAACAACTCCTAAATATCATTAACCAATGTTGCTTCAATAAAATACTTATAAACAACTGTGACTAGTCTGTAATTTTCTTTGAAGATTACCTGAACTCTCCAGATATTTAAGCACACTGCTAACAAAAACAGGACACAAGCTGTCATCTGGGCTAATTTCCTTCAATGGCCTTCCAAAATAACTACTGGACTTTGGCATCTGCTTCTTTACCCAATCATCTTGTAAAGCTGCAGTATTTGTCACTTTAGGCTTTGGTCTTGCGGTTGTAGGAAATCGGACAGATTTTTTATTTTTTTTTTTTGTTTTTCCCTGCTAAAAGTAGAAACATTTTAAATTAACATTTGATTTAACTTATTCTTAAAAACAAGCCTCAAACGATGGAAATTTGAAATTTTTCCATCTGCATAACAATTAAACAAACTTAAAAAGGCAATTTAGACAACTTACATTTTCTGGCAGGTCTAAATCATCCTTGGATGTCTAAAACAAAAAAAAAAGGAATTGTATTAAAGACCGTGCAGTAGAGTTTCATAGATTCATTCTTCATAAAATTTTTCCTTCTTGATTTATGATACATTCTCAAACTATTAAAATACATTTTCATTACTTATCTTTTAGCAGCACAACATACTTATATATGCCATGTACACACATAGGTTAGAACATTAATAAAAATAATTATTTGAGTGAAATTATCTCATTAGAGATTTTCATTTTCTAAGTTTTTTATTCTCTGTAAGAGAAAACTTTGTCTTCAGTTGTTGATCTAAAAATCTGAAACAAAATTTATCAAAAATTTGCGGAAACTAAAAAATAATAAAACCGCCAACATGGTATTTTTGCAATTGGTTTCAACAGTATCATTGGTGATTATAAATATTTAGTAATTTTAATAACACAAGTCAATGGTACAAAAAATGAAAAAATGCTTACTTTAGATACTTTTACCCAGGACTTTTTCTTTTTGCGGTCTAATGTTTGTGTTGCAGTTTTTTCAACATCAATAGCAGGCACTATCAGCGTGTGTTCAGGAAAATAAAACTTTGAACCCTTCGATTTTGTCTTATGATGTTTGCGATGGTCTAGTGATAAAAACTTTGTAGGTTCTAAAAATCAAAAATAAAGAAAAACAAAAACACAATACACATACTTTACATTTAACAGACATCCCATGTAATAAATTATAATAAATTATAATAATAATGATAAATTGATCCCAATTGATTTAACTTTGCATCTAAAATGTTATATGGTGAGTGTGGTTATAAGATAATAACATACGCTGTTTAGGCAAAGGACTTTCGGTAGGAAGTGTATTTGAACGATCGCGACCTTCATCATTATCTTGTACAATAATTGCAGGAGGAGATTCTTCCACATTTTTTCCGTTTAAAGATTTATTATGCCTACGAAAACTTTTTCTTGTTTTTTTCTTTGCTGGTGTACTGTGTTCATGCCTCACTACTTCTGCTTCTGTATCAGAATTTGCAGGAGATGGATTAGGAGTTACCTTTAGAATAAATTTTTTTAAAAGGCTATTTTTTTGATCATGTGCAACTGAAAGATTACTTTCAGACCTGTTTTTGTGAGAAGAATCAAAAGAGTTTTTATGAATGAATTTTCCACTGCTTCGTGGAGTTGATACCAGTGTATTTGTTAATGTCTCTCGCAAATTATTAATATCCTCATTTTCATCATTCTAGAGGAGAAAAAATAGCAAATTTCAAAATATCAAAAGAAACAAAACTTTACAGTAATTAAAAAAAAGCATAAGCTAAATGTTTACTGAACACCTATTGACAAAGATCTTTTCATATGTTGAAAAATATATGAAAATATATTACATTTTCATATATTTTCATATATTCTATATATTCATAACTTGTACTGATAAATCATAACTTCAATATATCTTTAAATTGCTTAGCAGCATGACTAAAAAGGACTTTTGAAAAAAATCAACAACTTACATCTGGTTTAGCTATAGGAGCAACAACTTTTTCATCATTTGTTCTTTTGTCCCAGTTGTTTGATGGATCATGCCATAATGTCTTTTTGGTCATTGGAGAATGGAAATTGTCTCCTTGTGAACCAATCGACTCTTTACTCTTAGACGAATTATTGCTTATATTATCTGGATCATAGTTGATAAGTTGTGATTTAATTTGGTCAATTGAAGCATAGTCTGAGTCATTCCAGTTTAAATTTGTTAAACAGTTTGTGTTTTTAGGAAATTTTCCATTGAACTCTGGAAGTGAAGATTTATGACTTTTAGGAAGAAAGGGAACAGAAGCATATGGAGGATCATGCTTTTTTTCAGAAAGCACTTTATTTGATTCAAATGCTTCATTCTCCTGCCACAACATATCATCATCTTCTTCTTCTTCTTCATCATCAGAAGAATCATTTTCACATTGAGCAATTATAGGTTGTTTTTTTTTGGATACTAGTGCATACAATCCAGTATCATCATGATCAATTTGTTGCTCATTGTCAATACTATCTTCTGATAAGTTTGAACTTTCAGGTAAATTTGATTTCTCTGTCAAAGATACATCTGAGTCACTGCTGATTTGATTTACATAAGAATGACGTGTCACCTCTACATATGGGCTATCATATGGAATGGTGGCTTTTGAATTTATTGAAATATATAGACCTTCATCATGATGATCTTGAAAAGATGAATTAGGAACATCTGGCAAAGGGTCATTTCGTCTGGGTTTGATACCTTGTAATGCTAACTCTGTTTCATTACGTTTTTCGTATGTGTGATTGAAGAAATTCATGAAGGCACCAGCTGTAAAGAAAAAAAGTAAAATAGAGTTTAGAAAAAAAAAAAATATATATAAAGCATACAGGACATGCAACACTTTGCATCACTTTTAAATGGCATAAACATATAAAAGTTTACAAAATTTTAGCTTTTAACTTACGGTGCTTTAAAAAAAAGATCATTTATTTTTTTGTTAATAAATTTTTTTAACCATATAATTTAAATTTTTTTATTTTTTTTAATAATTTTTTTAATCAATTTTTTTAATCAATTTTTTTAAATAGAGTATTTTTATAAAATAAAATTATAAGAAAAATGGATGATGAAAAGGTAATGCAACTGATCAAACATTAAATCAACTAAATTAGGTTGTTGAGATTGAAAAGTCATTGATGTCTAAGAAGCACATCTTCTAGAACAAAACTAACAAAAATAGAAAGATTATTTAAAATATAACCAAAACAAAAAAGAATTGTTAGGAATTTAGGTGTCAAAAAAATCTTAAAACAAAAACCTAAATCAAATCGGTTCGCATCGGTTTGAAATATAACTTCCCTTTGATTGATCAATCATCTTTTTTAGATTTGTTACTTCCAAATCAATGAAAAAAAAGGTTGTGATATTAGTTGTGTTAATAAACAAATTTTGTAAAAAAGTGTTACACCAATACGAGCCCTATTTACTTACTTTGTTGTTGTTTTTTTTTTTAACTGTTTGATATAAGACATTTAACTTTATGACAGCTTTTTATAAAATTACTGACTTGTCTCTGATAATTATTTGAACTTAGTGCTTTTATAGATTTTTAAAATATATATGTATAAATTTAAATACTGAATCAATACTGCAGTATTTAACAAAGTTGAAAACATTATTTACCACTACTTAAAATCTGATATTTATTGATTGAGCAGAATGCAATGAAGCTTAAGGATAGTATATAATTATGATAAGTATGATAATATATATTTCTTTTAGATCCTAAAGCAAAATCAAATGAATTTGATGACCATTCAGAGAATGGTTATGTCAGTTTATCAGCTTATCATTTATACTACCAGCTTATCATTTATATTACCAGGACAGTGAATATTCAAAGTAAATCCCCAAAAAAGATGACAATTCCACTGTTGGAAATTAATACAAAGAGAGAGTTGTTACTGTGCAAATTGCACAACCTCCTGTTAAGGAGAAAAAATGCTGAGGATTGGTTTTTTAAAGTTTGATGTACCCAAATGCTACATTAGTAAAGGATCATTAAGTATTCATTCAGTTTGTGCACCCATCATCAGAATACAGTATTGTTGCTAACTAGTGTTAAATATGATATTGCTTAATTGCAAGTGTTGTAACCTGCTGAAAAAAGATTGCATGGTTTATAACTGCACAAAATACCCTGGTGTCAGAGGCTTTAAAAACTTACCTAAGGGAAAAACTAAATGATTTTAATACAGATCAGAACTACTGCTAATTTATTTATTAGGAAAATCTGAAAGATCTCAAATGATAACAAAAATTAGCTCCTGATGAATATATGGACCATTCAGTGAACATAATAGGCAGTTTAAAAGTCCACTCAAATGAAAATCCACCCAATGACTCAAAGGTCTTCTATTTCTCTAATGAATGTGCTACCATGTTAAAAAAAGGAATTAGAACCTCAAGAAGAAACATTAGGCACAGCTAAAATCAATGCTGTATCTTTAGCAGCCATGAAAATGACAGAAAAAGAAGGAGTAAGTGTGTGCATTGTTTAAATCTTTTTGTAACAATCACTCTTATATTGTATCCAAAGAATCTTTTAATAATCAAATTTATGTATTTGCTTTGAATAAAATACATAAGAACCAATATGAAGTAGATTCATCAACAGGGTCCCATAGACGCAAGTGATTGTGTGATTTTATTACATACTTACATACTTTTTAAATTAAAAAAAAAAACACAATGACCTTGATTTAAAAATTAGGCAAATTTTTGATTTTTTCGTAACATTTTTTTTTTGGTTGGTGGGCAACCCAAAAAAGATATTTCTGGAATTTGGTTAGTTATAAGTCATATCTTTAATTACAGCTCAAACATGCACTTGATTATGATTGATAGAGTATAACTGTTATTGCTAATAGAATAATCAAGTTTTTATTTGAGAGTTAGCAGACCTTGCTTTTGAAAGGAGAACTGATCATTTAGTTTGGTTGACAACTTTGAACAATCATTAAGAAGCAAGGATGATGTCTCCTCATGGAATATAATACTAGCCAAAGACAGACTTCCAGTTACAGCAAGTGCTTGTATAGGAACTTCAGGGAGTGATGAAGCAAATGCTCTATAAATAGAAAATAGAAAAAAATATATATATAGAGAAAAATATATCAAAGCTCAATGCTGAATACAACAATCAAACAACAACACTCAATCTCAACTCATCAATCAATCACAAAAGATAAAGACTCTTCAGAAACTTTTGTTCTTCTTCCTCATAAATTAAAAAAGGTACTTTTTTGTATTATTGTATAACTTTTAAACAAACAACAACAACGAACCTTAATGTTTCAAGTGATGCCAGTCTTCTTTCTGAGTATACCAAGATGAAACCATGATATGACTTACTTTTAAGAGTATAAGCTCCTAAAAAGAGAAAAGAAATTTGAAAATATAGAACAAGATAAATGAAAAAAAATTTTTTTTTTCTCATTTACTATATTAAACACCTTTTTAAACTGCAACTATTCTATTTATTCTTTTATAACAGCTCTGATTTCTGATTCCCACATTTTAAATAACAAAGAAAATTCTGGAAAAAGTCTTAAAATTCTTAAAACAAAAAATTTAATAAACATCGTAATAAACACAAAACGTATCCTACGATGATAAGATGATAGTGTCACTGATATTGTTCTTTTGGCACCGCCAAGCACTGCGTCCAGAATGACTGTATCCTGCATTTCTGGATTTGAAGAACAGGTATGATGCTGCATCATTGGTCCGAGGATAAGTTCAACTGGATACTCATCCCCACACATTGCACATAGTAAGACACTGCATTTAGGTTTATATTTATTATACATTTAATAATTACAATCCATAAAGAAAGAAAGCATTATATAAAAAAAAGATCTTTGGCTGACAGTAGGACTTCATTTAACAAATAACAAAAAAAAATCATGATATAGATTAAAAATAGCACAATATAAAAAGTCATTAATTTAAAGCAAACAATATTCTCTAAAAATTTTATTAGCTAAGGACTATCCTAAAAGTAAAAAAAAGTGGGTTATATTTAAAGTCCAATTAGTAACTCACGCTCAAGTTGTGGTATGAAGAAAAGAAGATTTACACTAATTAGAAAAACTGTAAAAATCTGAATACAATGAAACACAAAAATCAAGATGGTAGCATATGATGGGCACAAAACAGCTTATCTTACCAAAAAGAAGACAAGCATCATCAGCGAGAGATCTTAAGCTTAATAATTCAGTTCAACAGATTTTTTAATTTAACCCTTTGCACTCCGTTGTCGCCGTATTTGCGACATTAAAAAGCTAACAGTAAATCCGCTGTTGCCTCTACGGCGACATAGTTGTTTCGAAAGATATCACACTTTAAAAAATTTTAAGTCATAAAATTTATGTTTTTCTTTTATAATATAAATTAGAATATGTTTTGTTTATAAAATAACTAAGAAATAAAAATTTTGTTTTATTTAAACGACTCTATTTTTCATCTATATCATAGGTTTGTACTTGGAACTAATATAGTGCTGGAGTTGCTGGTAGCCTTTATGCATTACTAGGCTGGAGTGCAAAGGGTTAATCCTAGGTTTGCCAAATGTGTGAACAAGATTTCTCCTGAATTTCTTTGTGATAAATGCTTATTTAAGAAAATTTAGATTTAAGAAAAAACATCTGGGTATTTGGAAATCAGTATTTTTGAGTTTTAATTTGATGACTTTACTATGAAATTCAATATACTCAGGGAAATAAAATATTCTTGATTCAAATTAATATTAATATACGCTTTAACCAGTTTATTTTTGAAACACCTCAAACCTGAAAAAAGGAAAGCAGCAAAAAAAAAAAAAAAAAATGCTCTTAAAAAAATGGACTGCAAGAATGGACTCGCATGGTGACAAACATTTAGAGATGATTTTAAGATTAGCCAAGCTTAAGAACTTTGTCTGGACTTTTATCAGGACTTTAGAATTTAGTTTAACTGAAGCTTAAGAACTTAGTCTGGACTTTTATCAAGACTTGTATTTAAGTCATATTTGGAAAAGGCGCAATTAGTTATTGCACCTTTTCATTGACTTCTTGCAGTTGATTTTTTGAGGACTTTTTTTTTTCTAGCTTTTCATGATGCTATGTGTTAAAACAGTTGATGTGATGTTCTTTAAAAATCTTTAAAAAAAAAAAAATTGTTTTAATAAATTACCGAATATCAGCATTGTCATTAACAGGCTCAGGTGTTGTATGAGATGGCTGAACTCGCTTATTGATTACATCAATTATTCTTCGCAGAGCATCTTGAACTTGTGAGTCATGTATCTTGTCATCCATCAACGACACAGTATATGGATAATCAAGAAAAGCACAATTCATGCTAAAAATAGAAACCTTTTAAAACATTTGATAATTTTTAATAAAAACTTTATAAGACAAATATCAACAGAACTAATAGTAAAATTACAATTGAAGAGAAATAAAACTGTAGTCCTATATTAGAGAAGCATGGAATTAAAGACTAAAAAAATTACCGATCAGCAAGATTTTGACCACAACTGCGTAAGTTTGATATTTCAGCATCATTCATACCACCTTCATTAGCTAACATAATGATGAGAGACATGTTGGTGGCTTTTTCATGCTTTTGTATCATCTCAAGACAGTTCTCAATATATGCTAAAGATTTTTCTGTGGAAAATATGGCCAAGTAACCTAGGATTCCAAAGAAAACAGAATAGGATTTTTGGGAAATGGAAAAAACATTGTTTCATTTTAAACATGGAGAAGACCACTAGAACTAGTATTAAAGAAACTTTAAAAAAAAAAGGTTTTAATACAAAAAAAAAGTAAAATCAAAAACTAAGATCAATTAGGAAATGTAATTGAACTTATTGAAATTAGAAATTGAAATTGAAGTGCAGATTATAAACAACTTTTCTTTTTAACAAAAATTACCTTGTGGCTTACAGTCTGAAATAAGACTAAAGAGCTCTTCATTTGTTTGGTTTGAATCATGGACTTTTATATTAAGACCATAGATTTCTCCATCAACAATGTATTCAATGGAATCATAAGAGGAGCTCTCTGACTATTAAAAAAATATATATTTACATTAAATTAATATTCTGAGAGAAAAACATAACAAAAAAAAAAAAAAAAAAAACTTTATTCATATGTTTATAATTTATAAAAAGTAACAGGCCTGACAAAGTAAACATATCTCACTTTTATTATTTCCAATATTAAATAAGGCAAAAAAAAAAAAAAAAAAATCTAACAGCTGAATTAAAATGTATGAAAAAATCAGATAAAAAAAGTTTATCAAGCAACTTTTAAATTAAAACTTATTTACCAATTTAAACCATTTGATTTGTTTATCTTTGTTAAATTATTTACTATCTTATAAACTTCAAGAATTTTTACAAACTTCAGTTTATAAAATTAAAAAAACAGAGTTCCTTGTAAAGTTAGGTTTTTTTAATTTTTACATCTAGATAAAGAAAACATGAAAAAAAAAATCAGGATTTAAAAATGTAGGAACTAAAGAAATTCATGATTTAATTAGAGATGCAACTAGAATTTTAAATAAATATCAGACATAAAAGCATTTTTAAATGTCTAATATTTTTGAATCAGTACTGTGTGGATAATAGTGTGTGAATAGAACGACAACTGAAATGAAATATTTTTGATTAAACACCTTGATCTTGCTCTTCAATTCTTGTCCCAACTGGTCCATTCCAAGAACAAGAATATTGATCTGCTCATCTTCACAATCTCGAAATATATCATTTTCGTATGGGTTATAAGCAGCTCTGTAAAGTAACATAAAACCATCAAAGCACCAAATAATTTAAAAGAAAACTTTAAAAGCTACAGTCGTAAGAAGTTTTGAGGTGAAAATGTTGATATTGTAGAACTTCTATTTATGTAATACAGAAAACTTATGGAATGATAAAGCACTATCCAGGATAAAATTTAAGACGTAAAACTCAAAAAGGTTTTAAAGCACAATATGTAAAACTGAATTGTTAAAAATCAATAAGTAGTTCCAGACCGCTTATTTTGAAAAATATCACTACTAAACGCTTCCAAACAAATTTTTTGTCTACTTATTTTATGGAATTTTAAAAAAAAAATCATTTTTTAAGTTTTTCAGGTCTTTCAAAGCTAAAGATTTAAATTGATTGGAGGAAATAATTAAGCTGTTACAAAAATTAAAGAAAGATGATAACTTTACAGAGAGAGTTAGCTAAAAACTCTATTATCCTGGAGAGCCTCAGTTATTCAACCAACTAAAACTTAATGATCTTGTTTAAGGTTTGACTCTTTCAAAGTCTTGTTCAAAAAAAAGTTAAAACTAAACAAGCAAAAGCTGCAAAAGTATAAAAATTTTAAAGAATTTAACACACATTTAGTTAAATAAAGTAAGAAATTTAACAATTAAAATCATATAAAAATTTGACATTAAAATGTTAAGAACTGTAATACATCCAAAATATTAATTTGAATTAAAGTAAAAAACTTGGGAGTTTTTTCTTCAATATTTATATTAAAGTGAGTTGTAATTTATATGCAAAAGTCAAATTAGTGAAATAAATATTTTCATTTATGTTAAACTATCATTAAAAAAGTTTCAAATGTCAAATTTTGAATAAAAGCAACAATATAGATAGTAGGTAGTATTCTGGAAATGCAAATAACTAGATAACTATAAAAAGATTTGGAAAAAAAAAGTGGAAATTAATCATAATATCATTTTAAAAATTATCTTAAGAGTGAATGTTTCTTCAGAGAAAAATTTCATTATCATCACTGAGTTCAACATTCTTTTAAGAACTCAATTTTAAAGGCTACTTAAAGATCAGAAGAAATTCAACAAATTTTCAAAACGAAAGCAAAAGTTTACTACTTATCTTTTGAAGTTATGTTATGAAGTTAAAAGATGAACATTTAGTGAAATGAACATTTATGTTTAAATCAAACTAAAAGCTTAAGTATTTTAAATGAAAAACTTCAAAGTACACCAATAAAAACTCATCAAATATCATTAGCATAAGGATGAACTTTATGGTCTTTTCTTACTATCCTATTAATACAGTTATCTTGCTAATTGCATTATGTTGTATTTTTTTCAAAAGCATCTTTGTTTTGAATATAATAAACTTATTGAAAAACACAGATTTTCACAGTTGATTTTTTCTAAATGTAAAGTTTTTTATGAATTATGGTCTAGAATAACCAAAATGGCCATCTAGCCAAAAAAATTTATGACTTACCTTCTAGTTGTCATCTCTACAACTTGCTGCATTAAACGATCCATACATTTTTCAGGACCACTTAGGCAACGATTGGGACTTTGCATTAATGCAATGTGATTAAACAATAATATATCTCGACCATTGCCTAAATTTTCTAAGTTTTTATATCGGGGATCATCTTTCAAGTAACTGTAAAGACTCTGCATTTCAACTTCAGAAGGACGTAAATCTTTGCTTAACTTACTGAATTTTCTTGCTGACTCGAACAGCAATTCTTGAAAATCAAGCTTTGCAGTTAAGGTAATATCACGCAAATAGGTTTCAAACAAGATTTTTCGCTCTGTTTCATCTAAATGCTTGTAACTATCTTCATTATCGATCAAAAGTGATGCATCAGCCCAACTGGTACCAGGTCGAATACTAACTGTTGACTCCAATAATTTACGAAAATCATTTTTTAATAGAATTTTACGAGCAGATTCTCTTAGTTTTTTAATATGTCTATCAAAACAAGCTCTAGATCTCTCTGATTGCAATACATCAAATGGTATTCGAGTATCATTTGTAGAAAAAAGACGTTGAGGAGAATTCCAAACTTCATTCTCTGGCAGAATTAAAAACCACTTATCAAAAAAAATATGATTTTTAATAGCTTGCTGACATATTTCCCATTTCCATTCATTTGCTTCTATTGACTGAATAGACGGTAGAAGCTCATCAAGAGCATCAGGAAGTTTATTTAGAAATTCATTCAGTTTTTTATCTTCATAGTGTTGCTTAATTTTTTTAGCTTGTTCCTCAAATAATCTACGAGCACTTTCTATTCCACATGTTTTCACATAATTTTTAAAAACTTGACTTTCACTATTTAATTTTTTAAATTCTACCCAACTCATTAAAAGTGTAGAGCTTGCTGCTGATCCTTTAATTAAACCCAAATACTCTTCCTTTACTTTATTAATTAATTCATTTCTTTGGAGTAGGCCATCTTGATACGATATTAGTTTAGTTCTATAGCTGCGACTTTTCGTATCAGCTAGTTGATACAAGATTTGAAGTCCTAGGTCTATATTTACAAAATTTTCTGCAGAACTTTCAACCAACGGGGTAACAACTTTTTTTGAATGAACAAATTGGTGTGCCCTATATAATAGTTGTTCTGTGGTATCATCACACTTTGTAGCTACAACAACAACTGGTCTTTTAGCTTTAGAAATATTTAGTAATAATGAGGATAAAACATCTTCTTGAATTTCAGAATGGTTTGGTTTGTTAGCAAGATTAGTGCTAACATCATATATACAAATAAAACCATCAACTTGTATTTTACCATTACTTATTGGGTCCATTTGTATTTCAGCAAATTCAGATTGCAATGCTACTTGATCTCTGTTTATATACATAATTTTTCCAGGGGACTGAAGTTTAGTGACAGTAGCTCGCTTTACATAAGGAAGCATTTGCCCACCTTTAGATAGTGGTAAGTAACTGGCATCATCAATGAACTCAGTCTGCTCAATTAAACGAAATGAAACAACATTATCATCAAATTTCTTATCTACAGTTCCCCAGTATAAAAAGTGGTCATTATTTAAAACAGATCCAACAAAGTCAGAGGTACTAAATATAGAAACATGATCTTTAAAGTATTCATCTTCAGTAGACTTCATAAAACGATTGCAAAAACATGACTTTCCAACACCATATAAACAATTTGTGGGTGTATCATAACCAGATAATCCAACTACACAAACATTCATGTAAGTCTTTCCTTTCTCTAACTTCTTGTTTGTCATGTCACTTATGGTAAATTTTCACAAGTAAAAATATATAATACAATGTGTGTGTGTGTGTGTGTGTGTGTGTGTGTGTGTGTGTGTGTGTGTGTGTGTGTGTGTGTGTGTGTGTGTGTGTGTGTGTGTGTGTGTGTGTGTGGTGTGTCGTGGTGTGGTGTGGTGTGTGTCAATAGCAATCATAAAAAATAATATAAAAACTTAGCTATTAAGTTAGATTTAGCTAAAGAAACTCTATTTGATATCCAAAATGTTATTTTTTCTATCCCAAAACATAAAATAAAAGCAATCTACAAAGAAATTTTAAACTTAGGGCAAATTATGACTGGAAGGAATTCTAAACAATGAAAGCCAGGTTAATGCAACAATCTCATATAGCTATCTACACGAATGTTTTTGTTTTGCATCAGCGTATTCTACAAATAAATTAACTAAAAATAAATTGTTTCAAAAACACCACTATTGTTACATAAATATATATGTATCTAAAGACATGATTTTAAAAAATTAGTTGGTAATACTTTATTTCGCCTTGATCAACTTTTTTTTTTTTTGCAGACCAGACGGACGAGACATATTTCTATTTACAAGATGGTGGCTGGGCGAGAATTCCTTTAATCACGTGATAAAAACATGGAAGCCAACGGCATTAAACCTCGGCAAAGATCGTTAAATTAAAATCAGCTTATAGCAGTAAATAAGCTACAACAGCCAATATATCTATTTGTTATCGTTTTAATTTTAAACACGCAGGAAAAAGATAAGTTTCTTTTTTTTTAAGTCAAAAGTAACCATCGCATTAAGGAATTAGTGTTTGACCATAATCAGCAATAGCTTAAACTGAGAACAATATAGCTCATTGTTTGTCTCTAATGGTTACAAAAACAAAATTGAAATCAAAAATTTAATGATCAAATTTTTTTGAAATTCAAAACATAATGTTTTCATTTCGAATGTAAAACGAAGAAATAAAAGATATCTGTTATTTAAAATCTTAGATGATATGTGTAAAATCTCTAAAGAGCTCAAAATGCAGAAAGGATGTTATGCAGCAAGTTTTTTAGACACGTGATAAAATAATAAGGATCTCAATCTTCTTATTGTTAATGAAGTATTAGTAAATAAGTTAAACTTTCTATCGTTTGCGTTAAATATCGATGGAGCATATCGATGGTCAATATCCAACTTATCGTAAATAAAAACTTTTTTTTTTTTGATGATCATGACTGTTATTGCTTTTTTTTTTCTTTCTCTTTCTTTCTCTTTTTTTTTTTTTTTTTTCTCAAAATAAAATAATAGTGAAGATTTTTGTTCTTTTGCTATCGAGAGCTTTTATCGAGAGCTTTTATCGAGAGCTTTAACTACCGAATTTAACTTGAGCAATATATCGATATTGTTTAAATTAAGCTTAGTCGTAAAAGCTCTTTATCAATCAGACGGTCATATTAACGTATTAATTATGCTATATGGTGTTAATTGCAATTTTGTATACTTTTTTTTTAAAATATATTCATCTTGTAATGAAGTATTAAACAATGAAAAAAAACCAACATCCGCTTTAACACTCATGAACAGTTCTTCTCACCAGTTCGTCAAACGCAATCGTCCCGCATTTTTTAAGCCTTCAGTTGTGTTGAAAATGTTGTTAGATATTAACAACCCTCTTTAACAACTTTTTAAAGCTGTATCAACATTTTTCCAGATTGCACTAAAGATTATTGAACAATTTTATCTGATAAAGTCTAAATCATTTTGAATGAATTGCGGTTCCACGGACAGACACGGCGGATTAATTTCACATTTTAAAAATACTTTCATGACATATATTTTAACCAGCGGTATTTAAATTTAAAAATAAATGACGTAACATCAATAAATAATGTATGACGCATACTAGCTAATTACGTATTTGATTTTTAAAAAATCTACTAACTGCTTTGTAATTAGCGATTTTATAAAACAATACTTAAGAAAAGTAAAACCTTTACTTTAACGTAAAGATTTTTATAAGAGGATATCAGTTAAGAACGTCTACTCTAGAGAAAATGCAGACACAAACTTATGCCAGATTTTTTTTTTCCACGACACTTGATTATCGTGCCTTTCGAAATGTTTTCCGCATACTCGACATCGACTGTGAAGCTTCTCGTGATCTTCTCGAAGATGTCGTAAGAGATGGGATCTTCTACTAAACCAAAGACGACACGGATTGCAAACATATCGAGTGTTTGAGTAACTGCTTTCTGAGGAGTTAGATGCAGCTGAATAATCGCTATAATCATCGTTAGCCATATTTCATCACAACTTCTAAACAAAAATTTAAACACATAAGAGGATACCCATCTTAAAATGAAATAACATAATACAAAATTTTACTGCTTTAAACATTATATATATATATATATATATATATATATATATATATATATATATATATATATTTTCTTAATTGTAATAATGATAGACTTCCTTAACTCAAAGTTTGACAATCAAATGCTTTCACAAAGATTATAAATCGTATATTATTAATCATCTTTATTATAACAATTTCCTTAATTTAAGTGTTGCTGTAAAAATTTCTTTCGTTATTGTTGTAGCGATTTTCCTTGAAATTATCTGCGTTTCCATAAAGAACTGAGCACGTGATTAGTCTGTTTTTCGATTCTCACGAAATCTCACGACGTAAATTTCGCTCGACGTCTTATAAAATCTCATGAAGTATACTTTTGCGTCTTCGATTAGAAGATTACAACACTTTTAACAAAAAGTTGTTTTCAGATTTCTTTATTGCATCTTTCAAAACATTTTAAACTCACCTTGCAGCAGCTCAAATCTCTTCAAACCTTTACTTATTATTCCTTTTTTTTTTTTTTTTTTTTTTTTTTTTGCATGTGGTCATTGTTCTAGTATTTGAAAATCATATATTTATAAGATCAGTTGCACCCTACAGGGTTATCACCTGGGTTCTAGGTTTTTACAAGTTGGATCACTGTTGCCCTATGTGGTATCATGTTGATAATAGTGTACACGCTTTTCAATGGCTGACCATAAAAAGCTGGAAACTTTGTTACAAAGTTTTTTTAAAACATGTTTTGAAGATAAAGTGATTATTTATAAATGCGAATTTAACGTCTGGTCTGTCAATTTTTTTAAATCTACTGCTCTTTATTCTTTAAGGTGTTTTCTGTGGCACAGAAAACAATTCATGCTAAAACTAAATTAAACTAAACAAACTCAAATGCCATAAACAGCATTTTAGAGTAATATAAACGCCCCTCCGCCCCTTCTCAGCATTCGCCTCAGAATGAAAACTTTATTCGGAGGAAATGTAACTTGCAAACATCACAAAAACAACGCTCCTTAACGCAAAGAATTCAAAACACGAATTTCTCAGCAAGACCTAATTAAAATAAACCCCGAGAAATTCAATAGAGCGTGCAAATCAGGTTAGCGAGAATTCATCCATGCATAAAAATAATATAAACACGGCAATTGCCGCAAAAACCTCGATCAGCGAAAAAAATGCAAGTAAGAAATTGTATGAAACTATCATAGCAGCTCGTGAGTATACCATGAAATAGAATAACCTGGACATTGACGGATACTGTGAAAGTTTTTGTTGTTTACATCTGCGGACGTAATGGAACTAAAGGCCTTTCTAATTTTCTCGATGGTATTATCCGTGTGTTGCTTGAAAACGACGAGGAAAAAAGGTAAAAAACAACATTTTAAAGTTGCCTGAATTTTTCTAATGGTTGCGGCGACGCCAACAAATTGACTTTAAAAAACATTAAACTCTGTAACAAAAATCTCAGCCGAAGAAAAAAACCTTTTTCTCATTTAAGAACTTTTTTTCGCATCATTTCAATGTTTTCGAAGAAATTAATAAGAATTTCGAAGGAGGTTTAAATAAAAAGATCTTATTTGGTCTCTTTTTTTAAACCCGTTTGGTGCTTGTTTTTTAATTCTGTTTGGTGCTTGTTCCCAATAAAAACAAAAATATCTCATTTCTAAATAATCTAATGCATTTTCTGAAACTTACAATGGTCTCTCAAATAGCAAGTGTTAATTCAAATAGCAAGTCTCTTAAATAGCAAGTGTTATTTCTTTGCAGTCTTTTGTTTTGTTTTTTTTTTTGAAGTTTTTTGTTTTGGTTAGCATCTTAAAGAGTCTCTGGAATATATTTGAAAAATTATTATGAAATGCATATAACTGAGACAAATAACTGAGACAAATAAGAAAGCCTAAAACTATAAATAGATTATTTTACCATTTTTTTAGTTTAGATGCATTTAGTTTGAGAAATACGTAGTATAGAACCTTGTCAGTGTAATTTTGAAATTATGAAAATTACAAAAGGTGAACTTAAGAAATTAAACAAATATATTTTTGAACTTACCGTGGTCACACTCTCTTAAAAATCTTACATAGAAGATTTTAAAGAAAACTCGTTTATCAAAGATCCCAGCTTTTGAAAAATTTATTTTTAGTTTTGAAGACAGCTTTACATAATATTTCTCAAAAACATTTACAAAACCTAACTGGTAGTATAACTTATTTTTGCAAGCAGTAATCGATGCCCAAGGACTTTATAATAAAAGTTAGCTATAAAGCAAAAAACTCGGAGAAAAGTTAAAAAAAAAAGTTTTAAAGGTAGAATGCTTTTTTGACGCTGTCTAATTTTACGATTTTTTAAAAAACTTTCATTTTTCTTAGAAACAAAATTTAATTTTGCAAATTTAAATTTCTAACAGTTGTTAATGATAACTTTTTTTGTTATCTAAATTATTTAAATCTATTTTGTTTTTGTTTTATTGCTACTACATTTAATAGGGTTATATATATATATATATATATATATATATATATATATATATATATATATATATATATATATATATATATATATATATATAATTATTATTAAAAACGATAAAGAAAAAAAACTTTTATTATAGAACTTTAAGTTTCATGCCTAACGGCAATCATCAGCCATATGTTATCAGAACATGCCTAACGGCAATCATCAGCCATATGTTATCAGAACATATGGCTGATGATTGCCGTTAGGCATGAAACTTAAAGTTCCATAATAAAAGTTTTTTTTCTTTATCGTTTTTAACTATAATTATAAATCGCTCTGTTTTGAAATTTATATATAATCAAAATAAATTTCCTAAACATCGAGCACTTTTCAACGAACAAGAGCTTTGTATTATTTTAATACAACACTACATATATATATATATATATATATATATATATATATAAATATAAATATATATATATATATATATATATATATATATATATATATATATATATATATATATATATATATATATATATATATATATGAAATATATATGAAAAAGTAATTTTGAAAAAAAATCTCCAACTTCTTGATTTTCTTTTCTTCTTAAGTAATAAAAATAAAAAGTAATAAACTTTAAGAAATTGATAAATTTAAATAAAAAGTAGTTAATGAAGCGCTAACATAAATCTCTAAAGCAAAAATTAAAAAAAAAAAAGCAGAGAATCAAAGTTGAAATTCTTAAAGCTCGTGAAAGTTTTTTAAACTCCTAAAAATTAAGTCTTTGTTTTGAATGAAACATTTAAAAAAAACTTGTCCAATTTTGCAGAAAAAAGTTTTCGAGACAAACGCTACATTCCGTACGCGGGTCAAACATTGCAAGCAACTTACCATATTCTAAGCCATCCCATAGTTGCTGCCGCTCTTCAAAAAATATCTATGGACGCTATGGCAACAGTAGCGTCCGCACTTAAAGAAGTGCATCAATCAGAGGAAAAAGCGAAAAAGACGGAACTAATGACAAAGACATTGGACAAAATTTCAAAACTAAAAGCTCCATCATTACATCAACCAATGCCTATGTTGCATGACAGTGACGCCGGTTCAGGATCAGGCGGTAAGCCTTAACCTTGACGCTCATTCATTACTTAGGGAAGTTCAAATAAATTCCTCTAAATCACAAAAGTTCTACGCAACGACTAACAAAGTTATATTTATGCAAAACAAGAAAACAAGAACACACCACAAGCACAAACAATACGTGAAACACCAAACTCTTATGAGTGATGCCAATCAAACTTTCTTACTTAAACGCATCTTCATCTACATTCAGTTTTTTTTCTTTAAATTTGGAGGTTTTGAAGAATTTCTTAACACGCGCACACTTACAGCTTTTTAATTTTCTTTTCTCGCATGCATCACACTTTCAATTTTGCAGAGAATTTATTTTGCCGATTAAACTTGAATTTTTTCTGAAAAACATTTTTTGAAATATTTTTTAATTGCGTCACAAAATTTTTTGACTGGTAGTTTTTTGTTTTGTTTTTTTTTTGTCTTTTTTCTTTTAATGAGAATTTTTTTTTTTTTATTATCGCTGTTTGATTTTAGAGTTGGTAGGAGATGATGTTGATGCTTCAGGTTCTGGAAATGAAGCAGCCGACTTTGTTGCTGACGCCAAAGTTCACAACGTAACAATTAAAAGGTCTAAGGTTAAAAAGCCGACAAGCCATCAATATCATAACCATCACCACCATCACCACCACCACCACCACCATCCTCATCATGATAAACACGAAAAACTAAATAAGAAAAGTTCTACAACAAAAGGCAAGGTGAGTAACATACACCGGTCACCGGTTTGTTTAACTCAAACCAGAGTAAATTAAAAAAAAAAAAAACTGCATTAACAAGATCTATTGTGCTTACAATAAAGGAGACATTTTAAATGTCAAACTCTATCGAGTTTCTCCGCTTTAACCCAATGCATTGAATCGCAAAGCTTCATACACGTAATAAAAATTTTTGCCTTAACAGAACTTTTTAATATTCTTACTAACTAACAACTAATGGCGCTTCTGAAACATTAATACTTTTTCGTTTATTTGAGACACAAGCTTTTAGTTCTAAATATTGCCAGAACACTCATTCATTTTAACAATGCGTCTATGCATTTTTAACACATCGTCAACACCAATGCTTCTGACGTAACAATGCACTTTAACACGTGTTTGTGTGATTAAAATGCAGATATAAAAAAATTTTCTTCGCAATTTCTCAGAATGATCATAAGGAAACAGAGTTGGCGCTGAAGCACATTAATTGGGAGTTTATTGCAAACAATACAAGTATCGTTGAAAAAATTGCAAAAGATTCTCATATTCCTGTTAAAGATCTTTTACAGGTAACAATTATTTTTTACTCAAATAACAACTAATCGATGATCAACCAAAATATTTGCTGCTATTGATAGAAAGGAATGGTAAAGTTACAAATTTTACTTCAAAAAACTTCAAACAAATTTGACCGTTTATCATTTTATTGTATTTAATGTCATATTTAATGATAAATACCCTTCATGAGGCAGAAAAAATCTTTCTGAATCATCATTCGGGATTAAATTTTTATTGAAGCAAAAGTTCATAGCTTGTAATCTTCTCGAAGGTCATTATGTTACGTACCTTAATTTACCTCTGCTAATTTCTTTCCACGGGTTGTTCAACCCTTCAAATCTTTTGAGCCTTAAGAAACTGTTCAATCATCCTTGTTCTCCATTAAAATTGGGCTGGACCTAGACCGGGCTAGATTGTTCATTCAAAATTGGATATATTATTTGCTGTTAAAAAGTAGTGACCATTTAGTAATAATGAAACCGAAGCCATTTATATATATATATATATATATATATATATATATATATATATATATATATATATATATATATATATATATATATATATATATATATATATATATATATATATATATATATATATATATATATATATATATATATATATATATATACAGGCACGGATCCAGGAATTTGTAACTTTGTGACCAAATTTTATTATCAAGATTGAAATTTGGATAAAAGATCGATACTTTAATGTTTTTTCGCAGCATTTATTGATTGAATAAAACGTCGGTAACGTATAATAAGAACCGTTGTGGCCATGGCGGAATCTCTATAGCCAAATTCCGTAAATTACGGCAGACAAATTAAAATTTTTAGGGATATTCCTTAAGCGAAAAATCCCAAAACTAATGTGGATGCCGTTAAACTTAAACTAGTTGGCCATTCCACAATGGGCACCCCTTAGATTCACACCTGATATATATATATATATATATATATATATATATATATATATATATATATATATATATATATATATATATATATATATATATATATATATATAAAATTAACAATGAACTGTATCTTTTCATTAAAAAGTACAAACTTTCCCTTTAGTATAAATGATATTCATTCTTATAGTTTTTTTTTCGGCTAAATAAATCTGTGGAGAAGCATTTTCTTGAGAAATAGAAAGGCTTCACTGAGTTTCATACACGCCCCCCTAATATAAAATTGTGGTTCTAAAGTAAGTTGGACTAATTTTCTTTAAGGGGATAAAACATTGGGATTTTTAAAAATGTTTCTTTTTTTTTTTCTTTTAGTACTTTGTTTCGTTATTCCTTGTTTAACATTTGCAACAACGTGAGAAGGAGGGGGAATAGTTCTTTAACTTACAATTGTCTGATTTCGATTCATATAAGCAAACGGATTTAATTTTACAGAATAAGATTATCCGCCCCTTACTCTATCTCTCGCTATCAAGTCATTAATTTAGATGTTTTTATTAATAAAAAGACTTCGAGTCTTCGATAAATAATAAACTAACGTTCGTCATGAATCACTACTGGAATATTTATTTTAGGTTTTAAAATTTTCCTTCGTTTTTAGCTTCTAAAGCAACAGAGCTTTTAAATTAAAGAAGAAGTCAAGAATAATTCATGTGAAGCTTAATAATATATTTAAAAATATTTTCCCACAATATCGTTATCACGCCAAAAATTAATTGCTTAAAATTTTAACAGCTTAACTTAGATCGATAAAAGACACAGTGAGAAGAACACTTATTAAAGGTAGTCAGTGATAATCATCAGTGGCCAAATAAACAAGCTTATTTGCATTATTAAAAGATTTGACCAAAATATGAGGCTGCATACTAAAAGAAGATGAAACTTACGCCAAGTGCGGCTTCAAACAGCTTTTAGGACTTTAGTTTTATGTTCCGACCATGTGTAACAAGGCATTATAGCCTCAAAGTATAAATACGTATTTTAAGACAATTATCACAATAAAAACTTCTCGTCTGGCAGACAAATTGTAGTTGCGGTATGAAGAGTCAATTGTTCATACCTTGTTCATATCATTCATAAGCATAACAATCATGTTAATTGTTAAAGTCTGGCCATATCTAGTATGCTGCTATTGTACTAATATTATGATGGAGCGCTATGAATTGAACTAAAGATAAAGTTGTCAATGGTTACGATGTTGTCAGAGCCAATGATATATATTAACTAGATGTCTCGCTTCGCAAAAATTCTGTAAGAAAAAGCGAAGCAAGTTTTTAAAGCTTTTAATGCCGGTAGCCTTTTTTAAACTGATATTTAAATTTAAACTGACAATACTTCATTTTTGCTTTGCTTTTAATTATTATCGCGTCATTTCAGGCTGGCAAAAAATTTGCTTCACTGCGGAAGCACGAGTTAGATATTTAGTAAGTATATATCATTGGTCAGACCTTTGTAACCTTGAGCATTTTTACTCCAGAATGGCATCTTTCGCTACAATTGCTTGAAGCTTCGTATCGTGCGTCAAGAGTTAGGAATCTTGATCTTGTAATTTATGGCGGTGACTCGAAACACGTGACTTGACACCAAGTTTTAATAAATTTCTAAACCAGTTTGAGTTAAGGATCATGTCTTCATTGCACAGTAGACAAATATATCGACGACATCAACAATTCAATTTCTTAAGATAAATGACATCAATCCGATGTCTCCAAAAACGCTTCAAGTTACTTCTTTAGAAAAGTTTCTTGAACAGTCTTTTCAAAATCAAAAAAAGTTTTTTTCTATTCTGAAAAGACTTTTCTATATAGAGATCTGCGTAGGATGTTACTACGAAAAAAGTTGCGACTAAGTTGAGCATGATATTAATGATGTTAATGTTAAGTCCAAATGTAGAAAAAGAAATCCATTTGCTTTATTTAGACAGATACAATCAATTGTTAGATATAATTGTCATCTCTTAGACTTAATAAAAGTAACATTGCAAATGAGAAAAGAAGCAGATATGAATGGCGTTTTAAAGATTAAGTGTATCAGGTTTAAAGGATACTTTCATTTCAAAAGAAATATAGAATTATGACTACGCTGTAGGTAACTGCAGGTAAAATTTAGTATTTTTAACTGGGGATATGACACATGAATGTAGTATTTACATACTAAGATACCTAACTGCCTTAGTAGGCAACAAGGTTAATATGTTAAAACACCATGAACATTTACCAAAAAGATAACATAAATAAATTGTAAAAGTATGATGTAAATGTAAATATACCCATAAAAATAGAATAATACAAAAATCTTTTTATATAAAATTGATATTTGCAAATAAAATTTGCCTTTCTACTGAGCATTCTATGTGTTAAAAAAAAAGTCTTGTTATTTTATTGATGAACATTTCTCATTTAAATAGGAACCTGATTAATTAACACACTTTATAAAAATCTGTGTGTGTACCCTAAAAATATATGGAAATTTAAAATATAACCACTTTTTTTTATTACAGATACTGCATAATGGCGCAAGTCGCTCAGATATTACTAAACAAGCAGCTGCTATGCTTAACAAATCTATTGAAACACAAAATGATCTTTCCAAAATTTATAATGCAGAAGAAAAAACACCAGAAGAAGAAGAAAAGGATAGTTCTCATCTTAGTAAGAATACAACTCTACCAGTTCAACAGAAAATTCAAGCGCAGAAGATTCCTGCTAAAAACCGTTAGTAATAAATTGCATATTTAATAAATAACAATAATAGTTATGATTTAATATGTTATCTTTATTTTAATCACATTCTTATATTTGTTTAATATATTATTTAGAACCGTTAAAAGTTGAAAAACCAAAAGTAACAGCAAACAAGACTGGTATGAGTTTTATAACTTTTTTTCTTCCTATCTTCCTATTATTTTTATCTTCCTATGTTTGTTTAAAAATAAACAATATATACATGATATAAATGTTTTTGTAAACTTGATATACATGTTTGTGCAAATATTTTTTTTTATTCTAATGGACAAAATTGTACCCAGGGGCTTATTTTAAAAGTTGAGCTTTACAAGTGGGGGTTTAAATGGAAGGGGGAGGGTTGTTTTGAAGTGGGTGGTATTTCAACAGTAATAAATTGGTCATAAACATATAGAAGTAAAGTTTTATGATTTATATTATTACAATATACTTTTTAATTATTTAAGAAGTATATTGTGCTAATATAAGTCATAAAACCATATCTGATGAAGCAGTAAAAGAATCACTCACAAACAAATTTATTGTTTGTGCTGATTATTGATTATTTATCAGCAGATCTGTTCTTTCATGATTGCATGACCAAGTTTCACAGGGTTGAGGTTTCTTTAGGCAATGAATTAATTCATTCCCACTTCTATCAACTGGTAATCTCAGTTCACAGGCTTTGAAAGATACCCAAATTGTATGAGATTATAGATCATTTCAGTCTTTATCAAGTTATTCAAAATGGAGGCATTGTTAACTGGATACTGTAAGTCTGTAATGATCTCCAAGCAATCTATACAATTTGTAAATTGTTTGAAGTCTGTGCATCCCATGCAGTTGGAGTTGTTTTTTTACACTAGACTAATATTTATAGTGGTATTAATTTATCTTTTACTGAGTTATATATATCCTGTCAAAATAGGTCTACATAACCTTAACAATAACAAATGATAATTATAATTGATAGGCAGGTGTATGTTCAGTGCTGGATATCAATAAATTCTTGCTTTGCCTGAAACTGCTGCTCATTCTTGTATACTTGTCTTACAAGTGTTTCCTAATGAGTTTAAGTCTAGATTTATTGCTGATCAGTCTATTAATTATATTTTTCTCTGTAAATCACAGTTTTTTGCTGTGATGCTTGAGTAGAAATATTGTCTTGTTGAAAAATAAAATTAGATCTCATAAAATATTCTCTCATATCAATCAATAAATGGTCTCTGAAACTGTTTTATATTCTGAATCAATATTGAAAAACAGATTGGCAACTTTTCGTTGAAACAAAAGATGTTCTAAATCACGGCTGATCTTCCAACAAAATTCCTTTTCATCTGAATATCAGGATTCTTTCCTAGGTCATGCCAATAATATCATACACTATCTAAGCTAAACCTTTTTATCACCAAAATATTACTGGCTTGCACTTCTCAACAAAAGCTATGTATTTTTTATTTATTGCAATTGAATCTCTTTATGCTGCTTAGTCATTTTATCTTTTTGCATTTTGATTGGCTTTTAAAAGCTGCACATGATAGCTATAAACCTCGATGGCCAACAATAACTTGAAAAAATATCAATGGTTTAGAAATGTCCTTGTATTTTAGTGATTTCTTTCTTAATCAAAGATGGATAACTTAATTTGAAAGGTTGAAGATGAGTTTGAGTATTAAGTTTTAAGAATCAAATAAAGAAAATGTTAATTGACTTATTATCATGTTAAGTAATAATCAGTTTTGAATTTAAAAATTTACAAAAAAATTTTATTTTTAAAGTAAGTGGATAAAAAACTACTTTCAAGTGATTTAAAATACAACTTTTTGAAATCACTTAATCTAATAAAAGCAGATTCAGTAGTTGTTCATATAACTGTTTGTGAGGTTGTAAATCTAATATTCATAAACAGAGTGTCTTTAAAGATATTTCCAGTTCAGTATATTATATGATTATATGCACTGTATATTATGGTACTTAAAGTTTCATGCATTTCAATCATCAGCAATGAAATATCATATTTTATGGGTGTTTTTATGTTATTTCATGCCTGATAATTGCTGAAAGGCAATCATCAGCCATGAAATACAATAAAAACTTTTAGTAATATAAATAGTTTTAATTTTATATATATATATATATATATATATATATATATATATATATATATATATATATATATGCATTTAATTCAGCTTTGGTAATACCTAAAAACATTCCGGACAAATGCAGTAATTTAGTGAAGCAATATTCAGATGGGGAGATGATTCTTATGGACTACCTAAAGGAAATGAAGATATGCAAAAAAGGAGAAGAAGTTGCAAAAAAACTAGCTAGCACAAGTTCGTTTTTTAAATTCTCCTCATCTTTGTTTTTTTTATTTCTTATTTAAACTTAACTATTTTATTGTTGCAAGAACTTTTACAGAATTTTCTTGTCCTATAAACCTATAGCACCATTGCAAAGGGTTGCACTTGCTACTCAAGATTTAATTCAACAGCAGGCATATATGTATGCCCTAAACTCAATGAGAAATTCTAAACCAACAGTCAAAGAGGTAAGTAATTTTTTTTTTTTTAATTAACCCAAGAAATAGCATTCCTATGTGGTATTTCTTATAACAATACCAACATCAGAAACTGACTTTTCACAAAGAATTTTAAATTTTAATTGACTTCTGTCACAATTCTTTTCACAAAGAATTTTAATTGACTTCTGCCAGTTTCTTTTTATAAAAAAAAAAAAGCTCAGTAAATCAGAGTTTACAGTTTTTAAACAAATTTTGAGTTTAAAAGTTGATTTAAGTTAAAATTGTTAAAAACAATAGCATGAAATGTTAAAAAAGAAATAATTAAATAAAATTTGTTTTCAGGCTGCAGCTGCTGAAAGTATTATGGATAAATGGAGATCCAATAGTTTTGGCCCAAAATCTGTGCAACCTGCAAAACCTGGCTTAATACCAAATACTGTCAAACTTTTCATGACTCAACAAGCACCAGCAAATGTAGCACCTTTAGCTGTAAAACCAGCATCAACACAATTATCTGTAAAAAATGTTATTTCAAAAGACATTTTACAATTAAGTGATTCTCGGACAGCAAAACAAGATACAAAGCATGATGGGAAACCTGAAATTACAAAGCGAAGAATCATACCTAACAACTTAGCGTTGTTTCATAAAATAAGTTTGTTAAATGGAGAAGCTGACCAACCACTTCCTCAAACAGGTCATGAATCTGTATTTTATTTATCTCCATCAAAAGTTCTTCCTGAAGTATTAACACGTTCAAACATACCTAAGCCAGTACAAAATAACCACTATGCAACAGACAATTCCTTAATATTTAATAGATTTGGGTTTCTTGAAAAAAAATCTTTAATATCTGGGGAAACACCAAAAGTTGACAAGTCAGATCTTAAAGTTCCTTCTCCACTGCCTCAACAAGATATTACTCAACGAAGTTATACAGCTTTACCAAATGATAAAGAAGCTGTATCTCATGTAGCACCTGCATTTTCTAGCACTCATAGTCTACCACAAGCTGAGACTCAAAGCAATTCACTGCTTCAAGTTGAACCGTTAAAAAATTCTTTTATACAAAGTGAACCACTTGAGTCAATGTTAAAGATTCCTAGTGGAACAGTTTTGACGAACAGTGAAATTGCCAAAGAACAATTTCTCGCCAGTCTTGCTAATCCAGCTTTTCGTGACATTCCAGTTGATGGTACATTAACCGCTGCTATACAAAGAATGTCCAACTTCAATCTACCGATGGAAGATATTAAAAAAAATGTAGAACTCCAAAAGCGAGATTTGATTTCTCAAAAAAAAACTATGATAAATAATAGAAGAGACACTTTACTTAAAGTGCAAAGTGATAAAGCCATCGAAAGAAGTAAAATGAGTGTCCCATTAGTTGACACGCAACAGGGCCCAAAACTTATGGACAAAATAAGAGATATAGGCAGAATCATAGCTACTCCTTAAAAAAAAAATTAGATATTCTGATCAAATCCTTTTAAAGTAACAATTCTAATTTTGTATTAAAAGCAAAATTATGAAAAAGTTTGTGAAAGAACAAAAAAGTTCACACAAAAAGAAGACTCAAAGAAGTCGTAAAAAATGATTCACAATCAAGTGATGCCTAACAAAAGTCGTTTGGTATTGAAATCATCGTAATAGATTTGGAGTTAACAGTTAACTTTCCATTAAGAATATATTTTTATAACTCTATCATATTATAATTAGTCTGTCTGTAATATCAGGTAAAAATGTATAGTTTTAATTTTGTTTTTTAAATAAAAAGTTACATAGCTATATAAAAGTTGCAACCCAATGTATTTTACCATTGTATTGTGTCTGCGTTCAAAAAAGAGAAAAAAGTTCTTGTTAAAAGCTTTATTTTTAGTATAAGCGTCTTATTAGTCAACACAATTGGGCCCGAACCCAATGGGCAGGATTGTGTGCATATGGATAGTATATATAATCAGTGCTACCATTACACAGAATCTCGGAGATGCCTCAATTGTCACTGTTTTCGCCTATGATAATAATAATCTCTTTCCACTCAAATATTTTAGTAAAAAAAACTACAAACTTTTAAACTTTAAAATGTTATAAAATTTTCCCTCAGTTTTTTTTTTTTTTTTAAAAATTCATTCTTCTGCATCTCATCTTTATCCGCCCATACATTCCTCATCTCCCCTCCTTTTCCTATCCTGTTTTCTTTTTTAAACTTTTCTTTTGTATTACTACTTTGTGTTTGGGTAATGAAATCTTTCCATTACTTGTTGTTCAAATAAAAACTGCTGGTTTGGGCGGTTAGTTGTTTAATTTACCATTTTCAAATATATATATATATATATATATATATATATATATATATATATATATATATATATATATATATATATATATATATATATATATATATATATATATATATATATATATACATTTGATTGGTTCTCATTTAAGCATTTCAAAAAGTGTAAACAAAAAAATATTGAAATATTTTCTTTAATCAAGTATCATTTATATCTTCTATTAAAAAAAAAAAAAATATTATTACTTTGATTGTTTAATGACAAAGGTTTATTTGGAGGTGCATCCTCAGCATCATCAATTTGACCTTCTTCAAGCTCCTGAAAAAATCTTTCTCATCTTCTTCTACTTCTTTTTCCACCTTCCAAAAAAATAAATTACAAATATTTATCTAAAAAAAAAAAAAAAAACTTACCCGCGCAAAAGTTTGGGAACAATTTGTAAACCCGCGCAAAAGTTTGGGAACAATTTGTAAAATATTAGTGAACTTGTATTATAGAGTTAAAATTGGCATATACATATGTTATAGTATAATTGGTTCTAATACATATAAAACATTTATAGACATAAGATTTACTTATATATTTATCAATATATTGTAATTATATATATTATAGTAAATGCATATACAAAAATATATACTCATAAATAAAAAATATATACGCATATATGTAATCCTAAAATTTATCATTTATGCTTCAAAAAAAAAGTAACAAATAACAAAATAATAATAAAACCTCTATAAAAATGTCAAACTTTTTGTGAACGAATGGGTGTTTTCCTTTTTCTTTTTGGGTTTCGTACCGGTTCAAAGGAGCTAAAAGTTTCACGTAAAAATAAGAATTTGAGTTTTCACCATGGATGTCATGCAAAAAACTGTTTTTAGAAACTACGGTATATTAAACGTGAAATGAGAGAATGGATAATTGCAAAGTATAACTATAGCGGCTACAAATACTATATTATTACAAATTTTTTTTATCTATGTGCTTGTTTAATTGACGTTGTCTTGGTATTCGATCGAACACAACTTAGCCAAAACCTTTTATCTAGAGGTACGAGTAGACTGCGAACATTTTTACAGGCGTTTCTACATAATAACAATTTCTTAGCGCCCTTCTTTATCTCATCGTTTAACGCTCCGTAAATAACCGGATTAATAGAGCTATTAACAATCAAAAAGTAATTAGCTGTTACAAAAATGTAGTTCAAGTACTTGTGACCATCAAACCCAGAGAAAGAGTTAGCAAAGTAAACTGTGTGTTGCGGCAAAACGCATATACAGTACACAATTACCCAAATAAAGATCATCTTCAACATTTTATTTAATTGTCTTTTTCGTCGCATTTCCATGCAATTTATCCCGGATGAGTTCTTCTGCCTCAGTCTAACTTTCATTTCTGCTTTTGTACAAACTGGACTAATGTCATTAAACAGTCTTTCTTTTAATTTACCATTTTCTGATTCGCTTCCTAATAAGTTTTGGTAAGCGCACGTTGCATTCTGGGACCGTAAATGAAAAATGATGAGAAGATATGTTAGAACTATAAAAATGAGCGGTACCACAAACTGAATTGCAAATATTGAAAACCAATAAGCACGCTCTAAATTAACATTCGGCCAACTCTCTGTGCAACTCCCTCTTGATATTCCGACAACAAACATCAACGGTATTGTTAATGTGAACGAAAATATCCATATACCAAATATCCAACGAATGATAGAAGATACTTGTCGTTGTCTGGCTGCCATTGGCTGCTTGACTGCGATGTACCTATCTCTGGTAATAACAACAAGCGTGTATATAGAAGCATTCACTGTACATGAGTTCACAGGATAAAGTATCTGGCACATAAGCGTCCCGAAACCCCATTCTCGTTTGGTGTGAAGTTGATACACTTCCATCGGTAAGTACACGAGTAATACAATTAAATCAGACACTGCTAAGTTGAAAGTCAATAAATGAATTATTCTTTTCTTTATCTGACGTTTGATAACCAAACAGACTAAAATATTGCCTGTAAAACCAATGACAAAGGTTAACGTGTATGCTATGTACAATAAAGTCTTAAACCAATTAGATAACTCGGCAGGTAATTCTGGTTGATTATAAGAACTGTTAGAAATTAGGTAATTGAAGAGTCGACGAGTCGATGAATTTTCTAAAGCCATATCTATTTTACTAAAATATAATTTTCAAAACTACAAGATTGCAAAAAAGTTTTCCTAGTTGTATAAATAATTTTCAACTTATTTTATAAATATTTCAATTTATATTTTATAAATATTTTGATTAAACTGTTAGAATCCCGAGTCACAAAAATATTTTACAATTATTTTCTCTATGAGTTTCCTCTACGTCTTTGGAATTAAAACTAAAATTAAAACTTGAAAATGTAAAAACGTTCTCCAGGCCGAAAAAACTCATTTAATTCGCTCAAAAAAAAAAAAAAAAAAAAAAAGAGAGAAAGAGAGAGGGGGAGCCATTGGGTTTTGTTAACTGATCTAATTGCTGTACCCAACCCAAGAGTTTTACGGTACCTATCAAATGCCTAATCTACATTAAGATAAATAAATCAATGTACATTTTTTTTGTTTAAAATACAGCGTATTGTTCGTAACCAAAACAAACATGTTTTCTGTTTTTCTGACCCTGTTCGGTGTACAATGTGTAGACCACGGGCAAAAAACTTTATTTTCAGCTGTGTTCTGCGTGTCAGATGGATATAAGTCATTATCATCAAATAAATACACTTACGTCGTTGAATAAAAAAACAATTTTTTTTCAACCATTCTTAACTGCAAAACTCCCCTTTTTTAAGTTAACGGCTTTTACGCTGCGTTATTTTGTTTTGGAAATTTGTAAAATGTTGCTAAGGTTATTCTTCTTTTTCACGATGTCTTCCCACAGAGCTTTTGTTTTTCCTTCAAAAGGAAAGCTTTGTCAAGTTGATCATTCAATAAAGAATTAAAAACCTTTTCAATGGAGTACAACATACAACGCTGGTCTTAATACGCCTTGTCAAATATTACAACACTACCTATTGTTTATCTATGACAAGTTCAATTGTTACATTGTTTAAGCTAGCCCAAGTAAGAATGGACTACTACATCAGTGAGTAGGTAATTGATCTTTTTGGACGCGAAAAAAATTCCCTAAGGATTTCGTTTTTGTGTAACGATTGAAAATCGCATTTTTAGTTTAAAAAAAAAAAAAAAATGTAATTATTTATTGATTTAAGTGAATTATTCAATGATTATCAGTAAAAGAATATAATTTTTTTTCGGTCTTTGCGGAACCGATTGACAAATTTAATCAGAGTATTTTTAATGTGAACTGTTTGTTGAAAGAACAATCGTAGTTGTGTGTAAAAAACAGAGTCAGTTTTATAATCTAAAAAACAGTTTTTTATTTGATTGTTGTTTTTTGCTGCATGTGTAAATTTAATACATTCATTCGTTCTTTCATTCGTTCCTTTGTAAGTTTATTGAAAGAACGATTTAATCTCGATTATTGTTTGTTATAAATTACGCCGTCAGAGAATATAAAAGCAGTACAATACAATGGAAAGTAATACGACAACTCTTAACAAACAAAAAGCTATTCAGAGCTTTTTCAATTTGCATATCGTCCACATCTCATATCAGCCTTCATACCTCATACTGGTAAACTGAAAAAAACAGCTGTCAAGAAAACCGTCACCTTAACTCATAACATGATGAAACAAGAAAACACAACTCGATTGAACTTTCAACAACAGTTAAAACAAGTTGCCATTGAAATGCAGATAAAATAAACACGTTTACATGTTTTTCTGATATTGTTTCTTTAACAAATGTTACGATTAGTTGAAGGAGACTGAGAACGAGTTACATAAACAGTTGATTCATTGGGCAAAAATTGCAATCCATGCCTCGGTTTGGTAAATTGTCTCTAGTATTGAAGAGGAGCATTAAAAGCTATAACTTTTCCTTGTTAATAAATTTTAATTAATTTCTAAATAATTACAAATTGTGTCACTGTATTATACTACCTTTACATAGCACCTCGTGGTGTCAACACATAAGCTCAAGTAACTTGTTTTGAATGCTAAAATTTTTCTTATGTTTGGTTATTGTTTTTCTTCCTCAGATCTTAACGGTTTATGTGGTTTTTAAATCGAATATCATAACTAAACATAATTAACATAGTTAAATCTAAAACATGCAGTTTTATTTATCCGGCGCCGGAAAAAAAGAATTGAAGGATGGCAATAAAATTTCTTTTTCAGTTACTTTGACTCAACTTTGGTGAAGGTGAAATACTTTCTGCAAATACTTAATGTAGTAATGTAATTTATAATATATTTGTTATCATATATGTGTGTGTGATAAAGTATAATAACTACTATTGAGTTTTCTAGACTCTTTGTTTCTAAAGATTTCTGGTGATATTTCTTCAAAAGCTGGCACTTCATAATATTAGTTAAATCATTCAATTATTTATTTAGGTTCCCTCTTATAGAATTTTTAGCGTACTTTAATTGCAATCAAAACTTTTTTTCGTCGCAGTATTGGTATTTTTAGCTAACTAGAAAGTGTGACCAAGGAAAGTTCGTCTTTTTAAGATTTCTGAGGTAAATATTTTATTTTGAGTTCCGAACCTTTGTTTCATAAAGGCGAGCTGTCCACACACAAAGATGAATAAGCTAATGAATGTTTTTATTAGTTAATAATGAATCATTTCCACGACACCAAAGCAAAACTTATAAATATGCATTTATATCTATACATATTCTTCGCGTTAAGATAAACTTAAAAAATAAAACTGTTAACAAAGTATACGATAAGTATTTTTTCAGTTTGGCGTACAACACAACAAAAAATCGCATTAAACGACTTGAAGAAAGTGAAAGCATGAGATAGCATTTTTGAAACCCTTTGTTTTATCCGCATCTGTAAACTTAACAGGTCAGTCAACCAGGAAAACAATATTGCACCAATGTTTTGTATAATATTATACATCTTTAGATTAAAAAATTTAAATATATTACGGTTAATTGGTTATATTTGGTTAAATGCTGAAAATCCTGCAACTCATTGAGGGCATTTGAAACTGCGTTGCCAATATGTCAACGTCAAGCGCAACTCCCATGTTACAATTGCAAAAGTGTTGATAAACGCATCAACTAAAGGCCTCATTTTATGAAGTTGGTATGTTATTATTAAAAAAAGATGAATTCTAATAAAAATGAAATGTAAGTCAGCAACGACAGAACTCAATAATAGTTAAACAGAAGTATTTTCAACGAAACCCCTGCTTACATGACACGGTAAAAGGATGAGAATGGGGCCATCTTGTTAAACCTAAAGAAATTTATAACACATTTTAAATACCTTTTTCTCGAAAACTTGCTCTCATAAAAAAAAGTCGTTCGCAATTTGAGACTTTAAAGGAGTTTTATTAAAAATGAGGAGTAACCTCATGGGATTTGAAGTGTTGCACGTCTTTTGAAGATAAATCGAATTTTTCGAATTTTTAATCGAATTTTTTAAATTCTTAAAAAAAATAAATCCCTTTCAAGATTTTAAAAATCTTGATTTGAAAAAAAGTTCTTGTGTGAAAAAATCTTGTTGTGCATTAAAGATGTTTGTATGGGTTGGGGGAAGGGGAAAGGAAACGGGAGAGGGAAGGGAGTATTTTAAAAATATATTTTAATCAAAGACAGGGTAGGTATAAAAAATTTGTATTTCCAGGTAAAAAAGGAAGAGCTTTTTCCATTCCATTTCTTAATTTCTTAATGCTTTGTATGATTTAGGTGAAAAATTCACAAAGAATGAGTGAGGTAGATAATGGTAATACATCCGTTGATAGTTTTAGAAAAGTCTGGAAGTATAACATCTACACATAGGCGCCGAGTCCACGGGGGCAACAGGGACATTGGTCCCCCTCCCCCCGGAAATTTATACTAATTATCATGAGGGCGAGAGTATCTATTACGGCGGCGAATAGATACTCTCGCCCTCATAATAATCCGTGATAATATATTATTAGTATAAATTTCCGGGGGGACACTGCCCCTGTTTCCCCCGTGGACTTGGCGTCTATGCATCTACACATTACAATTGTAAGGCAGATATAAGGGAGATGTACTCACATATTAAAGCAGTAGTTTTTTTACATAAGATATCCAGTGAAACAAGGAGATTCAAAAACATAGACTGAGAAGAAAAAAACCGATTATTACCAAGCAACAAGATGCGATTATTACCAAGCAACAAGATGCGATTAAGATCGGCTTTCAGCAAAGTCCTTGTCTTATAAAAAAAGTTTATAAAAAATTAAATATAAAAATTAGTATAAAAAATATTAAAAAATTGTAATATAAATTAAGTAGCCGAGTTTATATAAACAACAAATTATCATCAAAAAAAAACAACGTGGTTTCTCCTTCGACAGAAGAAAAACTTGACAGATTTCTTTTAAACTTCAGATGGTACTAAGCCAGTTAAAAAGCCGTTTTTTTCCAATAAACTTATCTCTTTACGAGAACCTTATGAACCAACCAATGATAACAATCATATACTCTGAATGTTTATCTGATCACTTTTTTTTTTCACGACCAAATTACTTAAACTACAAACAACTTTTACGATGGACTCTTACAAAGAACTCTCAGAAAAATAACAAAGATCTGGTTTTACTATGGAGCAGGTTGTATCACTGCCCTAAAGTTTGGGAATCCATGTCGGGTCAGTGTTTTCTTTATAGCTATAAAAAAAGAAATATTCTAGTTTTACTCTAAGAAAAAACGGCTTTTTATTTTCAGCTCCGTTCTTCGTTTCGCTAACGCAGTTGTTAGTTGTAATTGTTGTGGGGCTGGTTGTGTACAGATTAAGTGATCGTATAGTGAAAGAGTCAAATTTTGCCAGCATAAAGAGCCAAGTTTTACGCTTTTTTAACATCGATACTTTATAACTTTTACATCAGCAGAGTTTTTGTCAACTTTAGGCGTGATGCAACATTTTCATCTTACTTTTTTAATGTCAGAGCAATCCCAAAGGACATTTCGCGAGGTTAGAATTATTTTGTTCTATCTCCCATTTTAAAAGTTGGGAGAAAATGAGTTATTAATTTTAGTAAGTAATAATTACTTTTAAAATACGCTTTATTTTATAAATTTTTTTTCTAAATAATTTGCTTAAACATAAATTATTTGAAGCGTTCGTTATTATTTTTTTAAAAATTAAAACTAAAATTTTGAATAATTTTTACTTTTAGAAAAAACACAAAACTTTCTCTCAACGTTTAAACTTGGAGATAGAAGAAAATAATCCTAACCTCGCAATTTGTACCCATGTCTAAGGGAAAACAATAATTTTAGTTTTAAAAACCACATATTAATTTTTCCAATCATCCAGTGTTCCGGAACCGAAATTATCGACCTACTTCCAAAAAAAAAAAAAGCTGATAACAAAATATGCTTACCGTCAGCGTTTTTCTTGTGAATTTGAAAAAGGAACACGAAAACACTTTGTAAATTTTTTTCATTCAACGGGAATCATAAATTTGTTGATGAGTGATGAGTTGACAATAGAAAAAGAAGAACTATAATGGTGATGCATACCATGTTAATTCATCTGGTGCCAGTTCATTCAAACTAAGGTTGAAGCATTACAGTTACGTAACAGAAGCGTTACAATTTAATTTTAAGGCCTTTCCAATACTGCTTTCTACATTCATACCGTATTTTATGGTATTTTTCAAATCTACTCTAAAAATGGTGACTTTCAAATCTACCCTAAAAATGTTTTCAAAGGAAAAATATTGCCAGCCTGGTTCTTACAATAAAAAGTAATTAGTTTTTTTGGTTTATTAAAAAACGCGAAAATTCTTTCGAATGTAATCAGAAATTTCAGAATATAATCTTTTTAAACCTGATTTTAACTTATTTTAATTTTACTTTTTACATTGACACGCATAATAAAAGTTTTCAAGGGAGCTAACTTCCAATTGTATATTAAATATAGATATTTTTTACTTTAAAATTTTTTAGCAAGTTTATAGTTGTTATAGCTTGCAATCAATAAAAAATTTTTTAGGTTGTTTAAACTTAAAAGACTTTTTAAAACTTTTTAGATAATAAAATAAGAAATACAAAGTTGTGTCATTATAACTAAAGATGAAGCGTTTCGTAAACATTTTATTGTTCTTTAATCGAAATCTTTATTATAAAAAAACAAAAACCAGATTGCTTAATACTTTTTCGCAAGTAATTTTTTTCTATTTTCAACTTGAGATTTGAGCGTTTTACTTTGATTTTAAGGTCTTTGTCTTTATATGAATCTTAATCATCATAAATTTCTCTATCGCTATCAATTATAAAAGTATGGGGTCGAAGAAGAGTGGGTGGGGTGGGAGTTAGAGGGTGGATGGAGAATGTCGAGTTGTGCCAACCAAAACACTGACATCCGCTTTTAAAAATTGGACATCTTTAGTTTTAGAACTTTTTCCAAAAGTTGTTCAATTCGATTTTGTAAATATTAGCTTTTCAATGTCTCTATTATCAAAAGGAACCATTGAAAATTTGTTAACGATCAGATTTTCCAAACCTTAATTTAAATATATTATGTTTGAAATCAAGACCCGACGAAAAAACAGGTTTATAAAAATCATAATATTTCTAAAATATTGGGTTATATAATGATAAAAAATAATCAATTTTTTTTGTTTTGTTTTGTCATTTGGATATTTCTGAATCCAAATTTATAACCAATTTTTTCTACCACGCACCATTTTCTTTGGAGGTTTGTTTATAAATAAGTTATAGGGGAAGGTGGGGTACAGTGACTCAAGGTTAAGATTTTGTTGAAATGGTTATGTCATCATTTTATATGCTCATATACCAGCCATCTTCATTTACAGTTGTTATGACAAAAATTTTGACTACTGGTTTTTAGAAGGTCATTTTTTGTCTATAGCTAACAAAAGTAAATTTTTTTATCTTTCTTTTGTTTGTTATGGAGATAAATATTTTTATGTTTAAGGAGATAACGGTTAAGATAAAACTTAAACTCAAAAAGTTAAAGTTCATTATTCAGATTATTGATGAGATTATGTTTCTTTTTTTATAGTTTTTTTCGTTTTGATTAACTTCATTCAGGCGACTGTATAACTATTGCGTTTAACTAACATTTTATTTACGTTAGTTACATCGTAAATATGCCACGAACATATTTTAACGACCGCGATAGTTTGTTTTGTGAGAATTAACTTTACATCTCAGCGTCGAAATTTTACGCCATTAATTGAACAGTGCTAGTTAGATTATTTTGGATTTCCTGCACGGCATCAAGTAAATTCAATTTTTTATTAATAATTCCCCAGAAAACTCGATGATTTAGACTAGGTATGGGCGGCAGCTTATCCCATATATCAAACATAAAACTTAACCTTGTAAATCCAGCAACATGTGCGACACCGGAACGACTTTTCTCAAGCAGTAGGTTAAACTCAATTTTATTGTTTGATTTTTTATATTTTAACAATTGTATGCATATTAAGATTTCTACATTAGAGAAAGATTGCGTTGGGCAAAACTTAAAATGGATTTGATGATCTGAAGTAGAAAAAGAGGATTGCGAAAGTGCGTAGGTACCTAAAATCGCTGATTAGCAAGAATTAACAAATTCTATTTCATTTTTCAAATTAGGTTCTTAGATTTAATCTTATATTAATACTTTGAAAATATCCTTGCAAAGTTTAGCGTTTCGTAAGTCGCCATAATTATGCAGAACGTACCGAGTTGTTAATCAAAAATACATTTTTGGGAGCTTTATATCAAAGTATTTAATGCTATCAATAACAACATAAAAACTGGACATGCTTAGAGCGTTATGTTTCTTTTTATGTCCGATTCAATTAAAATTGTTGGCCAGATTATCAGTCATGCCAATTTTCATATTTCGTCTGACAATCTCCTTGACTGTCACACCTCCCAGAAGAAAAAGATGTCTAAACAAGGTGTGTAATTAAAACTTGAAGCAAAAAATCAAAATAAAATTTGCAACATAAAAACTAAATAAATATCACTTTTACATTCACAAGAAAAAAGATAAATAAATGAATAACTAAACAAAAAAAGATAATTAAAAATAGCATATGTTTTTTTATACGACGGCAGATGACTCACTAATAACTAAATGAGATAATCTGGTTTTTTTGCATAAAATTATCAAAATAATTTCACTTGTTAAAATGGATTGATTTTGACCTTTCTTATCATCATTCTGCTTTTTCACTCTCATCAGCAGCTTAATTATATACATTTTAACCATAACGATTACATAATATATGTTAACCACAAGTTTTCTTTTTATATAATATATATATATATATATATATATATATATATATATATATATATATATATATATATATATATATATATATATATATATATATATATATATATTTATATATATTTAAAATTTTTATCAAATAACTGAAGTTTTAGTTTTCTTTTTCTTCATACTTTTCGTTGATAGTTTTAAAATTTCACTTTTTATATATGTATCTTTTTAAATATATTTTAACACATTCATATAATATATATATATACACTTTTATTACATATATTTTAATATATTTCACTTTTTATATTTATGAATTGCTAAAGATTTAATTGCTCATTTACATCTTCTATACTTAAGTAATAACTGGCAATTTGCGGTAATGTTTAGAATAAAATATATAAAATAGTTGATAAAAATTACCCATAAAATCTATGTAATAAAGTTGGCATGTCTGTCAGTGACACCCTGTAATGACCATTAGGATTTTTGAACAAAAACATGCACATGCCTGTTTTTGCTCATGGGCAATTATATGTGGCGTTGTCGAGGACAAAATCAACGAATGGTTTAAAAATTCAAATGAAGTTGTAAAAATTGCCTGAAAATGCAAAAAAAAGCTAAAAACATTGCTTATCTAGAAGTGTTTGAATAAAATTTACAGCTTACTTATTCGTATGAAGTATTAATACACACAAAGCTTGTCTTTAATAAGTAAAAAGAGGTTGATGCGACTGGTTCAGCGAGACCAAAAAGTTAAAATATTATTAAAAATTTAAAATAAAACGTAGCTCGTACTTATTATTGGTGATCAATCTCGGAAGATAATTTTAAACGTGTATAATGATCTTGGAGCAGAATGCCTTTGAGAGTTTATGTCCGTGGGCTGAGCATATTATAAAAAGTAGGAAGCGATAAAAGATTCTCACACTTAAATAAAAAAAAAAAAACAACAACTCACAGTTATATTAAACTTCCGGTTTTATTAAAAGATTTTTGTAGAATCGAAAACGTGTTGCACTAAGAATTTTAAACCCCCCCCCCCCCCTTGAATAAAGCACCCATCAACACTTTTTTTATAGAATAAAATTTGAATAGTGATTTGTAATAGGAAAAAACGGATTTCAATAAAGTACATAAAAAAGTTCCGAATAGTCTCAGAATTTTTTTGAGTTTTAAAACCACTTGACGAAAGACATAAAATCAGTACTAAATAAATAATTTGGGATCTGATCATACTTGGTTTATGAGTAAAATAAGTCTATAACTTAGTAAACGTTCCGTAAGCCCATTAAAAATCCGTCAAATGAAAAATAGTTTCAAGATTTTTTCTCAAACAAAGCTCATACTTCCGTGGCATTTAAAACGTATTTTTTTAACTGGAATTATCATTTTGAATCTTTGTGCTGTTTTTTTTCTCTTCGTAAAGAATAACAAATTTTTAAAATGATAACTATTAAATATTTAGGAATAAAGTTACTAAAGTATATTGAAGGGCAAACTTGCGTTCGGTTAATAATGGGCCAGAACATTAATTAAATCTTATAATTCGCAACAAAATAAGATTCGACTTTGCCACTATCAAAATATCATAACGTTTCTGTGTATTTTATTAAAAACACCACGATGGTAACATTTTTTTATATATCAGATTTAAGCTTTCGCTTTAAGGAATGTGGAGGCGAATTTAAGTTATTTTACAAAATGGGACAATTTATAAAAAATTCGGAAGATTTTCTTGGAAATAAAATATTTGTTGTTTTAACGTAATGAAATAATTAAAAGCATAAAATAAAAAGGTCAAAAACTTGAGGTGCTGCCTTCACTCTGGTTTGGTTTTGTTTTTGAAGAAACCTGCCTTTGTAATGAAAAGCATGTGGACAAAAAACTTTTATCCATAGGCAGCAGTAAATTGTTGATTGAACTATGCTTACTGGCGGTTCGGCAGAGCAATATTTTTTTGACACCCTTCTTGATCTCGTCATTTAATGTGCCGTATATAACCGGATTAATAGAACTGTTCGCTATCAAAAAATAATTCGCAATAACAAAAATGTAACTTAGGTATTCGTTTTGAGTGATCCCATTAAAAAGTGTTGCAAAGAACACTGTGTGCTGAGGTAAAACACATATAAAATAAACAATCACCAAAACGACGATCATTTTCAACATTTTGTTCAACTGTTTTTTTCGACGAACGTTGTCCATGCAGTTTACCCTGGACTTTTGCTCTCTTCTGAGGGCTCTCAGTTCCGTGTTGGTGTAAACTGCTATGACGTCACTCAACAGACGCGCTCTAAACTTCCGGTTTTCCGTTGCCGTCGAATAAAAAGTGTTACTTGCACCACTGAACGACAAGTTCTGTAATTGGATATGAAAAATAATGAGGATGTAACTCAAAACAATAAACACTAAGGGTATAACAAACTGAATGGCAAAAATAGTGAACCAATATATACGAGATGAAGCAATGTTTGGCCAGTACTCAGTGCAATAAATTCTTGATGCATCTACTACAAATAGCAACGGTATACTCAAGGAGAATGAAAATGCCCAAATGCCAAATATCCATCGTTTTATTGAAGAGGTTTTCCTTTTTCGCGCGGCCATCGGTCGTTTTACTGCAATGTACCTGTCCCTCGTAATAACTACCAGTGTATATATAGACGCGTTCACTGTGCACGAGTTTACAGGATAAAGAATCCGGCACATAACAGTCCCAAGGCCCCATTGCCATTTGGTGTAAAGTTGGTAAGCTTCCATTGGTAAGTACACTAGCAACACAATTAAGTCCGACACAGCTAAATTCAGCGTAAGTAAATGTATGCTTCGCTTGTTCAACTTTCGGTTTATAACTAAGCAGACTAAAATATTTCCAGTAAAACCAATGAGAAACGTCACTGTGTATGCTGTGTATATCAAAGTTGTGAACCATTTTGATAAATCTGCCGGTGACTCTGTTTGAACTTTGGTTAAATTGGAACTTGGCACGTTTTTAACGAATTCGGTTTGATTGAAAGATGAGTTTTCGAACTGCATCTTTATTTTACCTAAAAAAAATATTGAAAACTTTTTACGTATTAAGGTATTGGAAGAGAAGCTAAATATATATATTAAACGTTCCTCGTTTTGAAAAAAAAATACTTACTTCTTGTGCTTTTGATAGTTATTTTTGTAATTTTTTCAAATTTTTTTGGGTTTTTATTTCAAGAGGACACTTTCCTTCGATCGTTCCTTCAAAACGAAAATGAAAGTTTTAATTTTTTTTCTCTATTTAAAATTTCCTTAAATAAAAAATTCTATCCTTTTATTTTGTTAAGGATACCTTGTTTTCTTTCTTTAATTTGAAAATTTTAGAGCGTTGAAACATTTTGATGGTTTCAATTGAAGTTATGCCATAAAATTGCAAAGAACATCTTTTATGTGGATATTTTATATTCTTAATGTTTTAAGATTTTTTTTTGAATTACAATTTTTTTGCCGACAAAGAGCGGTTCTGGTGGTTTATTAAGTAAATTCCCCTAAAAAATCTGTTTACGAAAAGTTATACAAAGACTCCGCTAAATTGTTTTTTTATCCGAAATAATTCAATTATGGCGATGCCTGTAACGTAGTTTTTTTTTATTCGGCAAAATTACCTAACGCTATAATTTTGTGAAACAAAAAGATCTTGAAGACGTAAAAATGCATTTTTCAAAACAGTTCAAATTCATGGAGAATTCCAAAGAAGATTAATTTAAAATGCTAAATTTAAATGCTGTCGTTGTTTGATCTCGCATGAGTAAACTTTTTCTTTGTTGATTCTTCTTCTTTTACGAAAAAGTTTATTTTTAACTGTTTGTTTTTCAAAGATGCCATTTTTATTTTTCACGATTCATCTCAGCAAACAAAATGTTGTCTAGACGATGGCGTTTTTTTTCCTCTGAAGTAAATAAATGTCCTCTTAAAAAAATTTTTTTTTTCTTTGTCAAAAAAGTAACTCAGTTTTTAAGCATAACATGTTCCTTGTATATTTTTACAAAATTTTGATGTTTTCAATTTAACATTGATAAATTAAATCATTGATAATGCAAAATTACTCAATTGTTACATTAAAATTGATTAGTAAGTCATTAATTATATTCGCAGAGAGAAAAAAAAATGTGAGGACTGGTTTTCATTCTTTTTTCTAGAGGCAGACTACAGTTTTTAAATGAACATATCATAAACTGCTTTGCGCATTTTAAAAGTAGAATAAAGAAAATTCCAAAAATAAATATACAATAAACTGCATTGTGAAAGAAATGTACCTTCCTTCCATGAAATAGTGGTTTTGGAAAACGATGGCTTTCTTCAAATCGAACCTGTTTTAAAGTCATACGCATAGAATATCGTTGTTAATGAAAAATCCGTTCTTTATTTTTATTTTTAGTAGAAATTGGTTCTTAAAACAATGCGCTGTTTATTTTTCGTTCCGATGATGTTTTCCCGGCAAGACTTAAGCTTCATCTTTCTTTTATAATAACTTAGGAGTCTGTTGACTAAATTGTTAGAGGTTACTTTAAAAAAATGTGAAATTTGCTTTACTTAATTATCATATTTATCATAATTATCTAGAAGTTGATGAACAGCATAAATTTTCCTTTTTTTTTATTTTTTTTTGTTTTTTTAAAGTTTTATAATTATTTTAATCATGCAAATTCACGAAATAAAAGCTAACTGCGGAAAAAAAGTGTACTTCATTTTTACCAATGGCTAAAACAATTACGAGCATAATTGCGAAAACAATCGCTAAAACAATCGCGAAAGTAATTGCGAGAATAACCCCAACAATAGAGAATCTGCTTTGATAGGCAATTCAACGATAAAATAATCGTTTAGCGATTTTATTTCAGCACTCAAAAAGTTCTGGGTTTAAGCTTATTTAGTATCAAAATAATACTTGCATGCATTTTTGCTTTTTTAAAAACTATAATAGAAATTATGTACTCTAAGTTCAATCGGCGCACGTAAATTTTGGTTGAAATTTATATTAAATTCAAGAAGTTAAAAAATACTTGTCATAATTCATGTATCGCCATAACAAGAAAAGCATCGTGCGAAAATGAAAATACAATTGGAAATAAACAACAAACTAGAGAAAAATCAAAAAACTGGTGTCTCATTCAACCAGACGCACTCTTAAGTTAGAACACAAAAAAAATGCAAATTCAGTGTTTACTTTTATTTTGAATACTTTATAACTTTGCTTTCAATAACTTGATAAATTCTTATTATATGTTATCACACCTCCAAACAAATTCACAGAGCTCAAGTTTCTATATTTTCCCAACTTTCAGAGCATCAAAAGATTTTCTGGACTAAACTTTATAAGAAGGGGGAGGAGGAAAGATTTTCTGGACTAAATCTTATAAGAAGGAGGGGAGGAAAGAGGTTTTATGGAGTTCATAAATTTAATTACAAGAAATTTATGCTTCCATGTTACTTGTTATTTTCATAAAATCTTCTCACAATGATGTTCTACAGATTTATAGCAAGATTCAATTCAAGACTTCGAGTCACCACATCAAACTAGTTTTCTTGGGTTCAAAACATGCTCGTCTCCTCACTAACAGAGATTTTGACGTTGTCTTGTTGGAAAGCAAACCTTCTACGGTGCTATTAATTCTGAAATGAAATCTTTATTGAACCTAACAGCCTCTACTACCTCTGTAGTCTCTACTATTCATTCTGTAACGTGAAAGTTGAATTGACTAGACCATCACAAACCTCCAAAAAAACTTTAAAAAATTAAATGCTTCATACTTCATTACATTACTATTATTTTAAAACGCTCACTAAGCATGGTGAAAAGCAAAAGGAGACATTTTACCTTAGAGCCATTTTCATAATTTTTCTGCACATCTCGAAAAAGTTTTATTCTATTTCACCAATTTATTAATCTCTCTTCATAATTTATAACAAACAAAAAAATTTATTAACAATAGTTTAAACATACATCTGATTCCCTAGCGCAAAACTTTGCTGTCACACACAGCTAAAAAAAAAGAAAGGTTTTGCTGTCACACATAGGGCTTTTTGAATTCTGCTTTTAAAAAAAATTAAATCTTTTGATATGAAGGTTCATATTTTTGGGAAAAAATGTAGATTAACAATGCAAACAAGTTAACATTAACAGCAACAAAAAAAAATAATTTTCTCCAAAAATCTCCCTTTGGGTTTTTTTGCTGTTCAGGTGTCGACGTATTAGTGCATATTTTAAATTAATCCTGAAATATATAAAAAACTTAAAGTTTACGCTGTAAGAACTGAGAATGTGAAAAAAGAATGTGGAAAAGAAATAAATAATAACAACTCATAAAAACTAACCCATCAAAAATGAAAACCAGTACAAGTAGGGAGACCAGGGCTAGTTGGCTACAGCTTTAGTTTTTGAGCTCTGTACATTTCTGGGTGAACTTTTTTGAGGATATCAGATTGCAGTTCAAAAGAATATGAGTTTGGCAAGCATGTTCAAGTGACAAACATTAAAAAAATAATTATAATTGGTGGCCCAAAAAGGGCCTCCAAAAAAAACAACATGTGCTAGCTTACCCCGGCCAGGGGTAAGTTACCTTTACTTGTAGGGTAAATTGGCACACCATATAACAAGAGATAAGTTTAGCAGCATTAAACATCCATTCCAAGCGCAACTTTTTTATGAGAACTCTTGATAATTTTCATCCAACAACATTTTTTGACATTAACTTTTATTGCCATTAAGTTGATTGAATAGACTTTGCTTCTATAAAAATAGCATCAACAACATTTTTTGCAACATTTTTAGAATTTACAGCCCTGTCTACTTTTCTTTTACAATTTCTCATGTCTGTAGATTTGCAGTATTATATAACTTAAGTTAATTTACGGCTAATGCGAAAAGTTGTAAGTTGGCACATGTTGCCAACTAGCCCCACGATCATTGTGCCAACTAACCCCAAAAGCTCTTTGCTCACAAAATGGCTTATAAATCCCAAAAACGCAAAACATTGAGAAACACAAAATGTGACTGGTTAGAGTGAACAATGCAACACCTACATCTATTCGAGTTTAGCTGTAGCTAATGCTATTGCTTTTTAAAATTGAAAAAGTAATATAGTTACAAAAGTTATAAAATTAGTAAAAAAACACAAAAATCGCTATAACTTCTATGCGCATGCGCTTATATCCCTGATACTACACTGAAAGATAAATTTGTTAAGTGGGAAGTTCCATGTGAATTTTGGAAATTTCTGGTGGAAAATTCCAACGTTAAACGCAGTGCGTCAACTTACCCCTGTATCTAACTAGTCCCGGTCTCCCCTAGCGCTTCACAGCGCCAAGTACACGAGAAAATAAGTTTACTTTCCATGAGACAAACTTAACAACCAAAAAAAAAAATTTTTTGACGTTTTGCTAAAACATATTCCCTGCTGACTATGAATAAATTCAGAGAAAAATCATTTTCTTTTTTTTATCTCTAATCTGCGGACGCCTATGCCTTGACATGCTCCGTCTTCTATGAGTGTGCTGCTTAATAAAAAAATTTAGTTTCTATTTTCGATCACCACTTCCTCATCATTTTTCCTGCAGGCACCCAATGTTTTTTGCAAAGGCCAAGATAATTTAATGTCAGCGTAACGGAATTTAAATGTTAAAGAAAAATCCGGCATCAATTGCGAAAGTAATCTGCCCCAGTAATTAAAAAAGATTAAGTAAGAGACAACACACTTTTAAAAAGTCAACAGCTGATTGATAGGCGATAATCAAATCAATGGAGTTGGTAATTAAAAAAGTAGTGCTTGTCTATCATCACCAAAAAAAACAAAAAACAAAAAGACAATCCAGAAATGTTTCCCCGCAGACAAAGGTTATCTAACATTCACATCCACTTTTGACGTAACGTTTTTGTTTCGAGCAATTAAAATATTCGTTTTATTCGTCACATTTTATATGCGATTCATTCACATTTTCACGCCTTTATTAATAACATTGAGTTAATGAAATGCTTAAAATCTGGATTGAAAAAATTTTAAAATGTTTACCACGTGAAGTTCGTTTGATATTCGAGAATCCAGAAGTCACAACATGAAATCAAAAAAGACAAGTTGACATAAAAAAATTTCCACGTTTTTTACTAAAACTTTGAAATTTATCAAAAAATCATTAACGTTTCCTTCGAATTTTAATGCTGGCGAGTTTTCTGAACTTTAATAAAGTATAATTTGTATAAAATATAAATTATTATTGATTTACTATATACATATTATTATTATTGATTTATTATTATATTAAATATACTTGTTTAATATAAATTAATTAATTTAAGTTTAAATAATAATTTAAAATGCATAACAAAAGATTCATGCGTATGAAATAACCAAAATATGGTTTTTTCTTACAAAAGAACTTTTTTATTTTTAAATTTTGTTCAATGCACCGTTGGAAAAGTTTTGAAAATTTTTTTTTTCTCTCATTCTTTCAATAAGGCTTTAAATTTTTAGGGTTACTTTCTTTTCCATAAACCCATTTTGTATATCCCATCTTTATCCCATCAAAACAACCGTATCTTACCCCATCTTTTCCCAAACAATCCCAAAAATGCTCTAAAAGGGAAAGTCAGACGATTGTGTTGATGAAAATATTATTTGGAGTTCGCCACTTGTTTCTGGATCAGGAAGCTCTGGCATGGCTTTAGGAAAAGGAATTGCTAAAAAATTAATTTCTGACACACAATTTATACTACAAGTGATGTAGCATTTACTTAGAGAACTTTCAAATATGTTTTTTCCCGCGTTCTACACATTTATGCTTTAAGTTTCTAGAGCAATACATTCCAAAAACCTTAAGTTTCCGCACCCGCGTGTTGCACGGATGATATATTCACTAACGCGTTTCTCCCAATCAACAGCTCAAAAATATTCTTCGCTTCGCCTTAAAAAATTGATTTGAGTTTATCAACTTTCAACATTTTTTTTCCAATGAAAACAAAAAGCATCATGCGAATTTGAACGCATGATGCTCTTTTTTTTCGGATGAAACAAAAAGCATCATGCGTTCAAATTCGCATGATGCTTTTTGTTTAATCCGTAAAGCATCATATTTGTCAGTTCATTTTGAATTCATGAGTAAAATATTTCTGAAATTTTTTTCTCAAAAATCTCCCTCAGTTTCTATGTTCTTAAATGACTTGTGTTTTTTCTAACTTATTTGGATTCCACCGTCCGTAAAATTCAGCCTTTACTATCATTTTGATCTATTTCCAGAAAGTCTTTATTTCAAATTTCACCAGATTAAAACCTGGAGTTCCAAACAATACAAAGCCATTAAATATCACAACTGTTTATTTGGTTGGATAGTGATGTCGCCATTTACTGAGAAATGCTTCCATTAAATACCACAATTACACCGGCTTCCGCATTGTGAAGAAATGGACAAACTAACAGCAAAAATCACAGAACAGCGTCAATCAAGACAGCGCTCACCATCATAGTTAGTTCACAATTAAATTACAAGAAATTGATGGAATTTAGGTTGAGAAATTTTAATTCACCAACCAACTTTATCCTCCGCACCTCAAACACCTTTTTTGATCACTGTGTATTTCATAAATGATCTTAAACTCTGCGGGAACTTTTTTTCACACTAAATATCATCATATACGGATATATTAGTGAGTGGCGGAAGTAAAAAAAACACCAACTTTGGTAAAAGTTGGGAACATAAACATACAAAATTAAAAACATATTAAAAAACATTTAGGAGAACTAACCAAAAAAAAAAAAAGCAAAAATTACAGAATCAAAATCAAACTCTTTGATGTATAATCCAAATTTAAATAACAAACTGCATACAAATAAAATAGGCCTCATCTTTGACGTAATGAGTAAGGACAACCTTCTCCGAGTAGTGACTTTGTTCCTGATTGCGAACAGTTTCTCTCCAACAAGGCTTCGAAAAACTCGTCTGGCTTGTAATATACCTCAATGTTTTCAATCTTTAAGTCTTTGTTGACTGTTACTTCGCAAATCCCAAACATCTCATACGTTCGACTGTCGCCATCTTGTTGCTTGTATTTACCTGAAAACGTTCCCCAATGCCTCCATGTAAACACGACCTTCGGTGGTCCTGAAAACACTTTCAAAAGCTCCCATGGAAAAGAGTTGTTAAAACAACTCCTAAACAGGTCGTGCGAAGTTTCAAAGTTTTCTTTAGTTGAGTCGTAAAACTCAGGATTACACGCGTTCAATAACACGTTGTAGTTCCCTACGCGAAGATTTTCTTCGCCCGAATACCTTTTCCCACCGTTAGCGCTGATGCAATAATTCTCGTGGCTCACTGTGCGCCACTGCTGAAAATCAACTTTATGAGAGCACTCCATTTCCCATGTCTTGACCAAGTCTTCAACAAGCTTTTCAAGAGACCCTTGAGGATGGTTCATAGTCTTCCCTTTAAAGTACTCCAAGTTGGCAGACGTGTAATCGGGTTTCCCAGAGCGCCACTTTATGGTAGGATCGTCTAAATCTCCACGATCAGGCTCAACAAAGCCGTATTTTTCTATAAGCTCCTGAGCTAAGTGTTCCATTTTGATGATTGGAGCCGACAGGACTTCAACTTGAAGGTACCAACGTTTTATTTCAATGCACAAATAAATATCTTTAGAGCATTGACTTTCTGCGCTTTTAAGGCTTTCCAGTGTAAACAAGTCAACTTTAAAGCAAATATTTATTAATCAAGTCAGCAAAACTATAAATCTTTAATTGCAACTTAAAACAATAAATCTTAATTGCAACAATCTTCTCCCAATTCTACAATTTTATTTCAACTTATTGTTCCCGTAAGTAGTAAGTTATAACTAACTTTTTTGAGTTTCCAAAAAAGATTAACAATTAAGAACTGTGCGGAATGATAAGATTTATTAGATTTATAAAGTATTTTGCGATCCACTTAATCAATTTTGATAATCTTTTTCTTGTTTTAAAACAAAGTTATCTCCTGTTCAAATAATCTAAATCTAGATTTAAAAATATTGATCGTAAACAAAGCAGATGTGAGTAAATTAATTTTGAATAAGTAAAAAGTTTTGCTCTAATTTTGCTCTAATTTTGCTAAATTTTGCTCTATTTACTTAAAAATTGTAATCTTACAACTGATTCGCTTACAAAAAAGTAAAAAAAGGTTCAAAGAAAAGCTGTCAAACGTATGATTAGATCGTGAAGTGAAAACCGTTGATCGCTAATCAAGAGTACTCCGAGTCAAGAGTACTCCGAGATTAAGCGAAGATCAAAAACGAGGTCAACAAACTAGTTTAAGAAAAACTTCAAATTAGTCAAAAGTGCATTATAATGAATGATGCTCGACGCTCAAAGGCCAGAAATTGAATCCAATTCCAAAAAGATTTGGGATATTTTTTTTCTTACTTAAAGCTTCCAAAAGTGTGTATTTAAAACATAGTTGAAAAGTTTCATCAAAGACTTTACAAATATTTGATATCGGATTTTTTAATCATTTTGTATAAGATGTAAACATTCTGCTACAGCTTACTATAGCAGAATGTTGACATCACATAAGGATGATTAAAAATTATTAGCAAATTGACTGCCATGAAAAGGGCTGCATCTGAATATTCAAGTTTGCAAATCAGGCATTTGCTTCTGACAAGCACTACAACAGGTTTTTGAACAGGCGGTTAATAGCACCCAATAAAATCCTAATTAGTGCGATCAAATCCAGAACAAATTTAAAACTTGCAGATTTTTAGAACTTCTTCTGCAACTGCAAAAATGATCTTCCACTATTAATTATTGATTGCTTCTTCCAAGTTCTTGCAATGAACAACGTCATTGTTCTGAGTTATTTTGCCTTTTTTCTTGGAAATAATTTTTCCTTGGGTTGACAATGTGAAGAAGTCAGGGAGTTTCTTTCCTTCATCAGCAAACTTTTGATCGAAGTATATCTCAACCATTCTGTTGCCTGTGGAATTGTTTAAAATGTATCCCTGTTGCCCCTTTTTTGGAGTTAAAAAGTTCTGTATTGAACTGAACATTAAATATGTCTTGGGTTTTGAGATTATTGTCAGCGTACTGGGTACTAGGGTGCTTTTGACGGTTCTTAGCAAATTCAACAATAATTATTTTTACTAAACTATTGTAATAATCTAATAATAAAAGCTTACTATTGAGACTTAAACTTCAAGACATTTGTCAAATGTCTTGAACATTAAGGCTTAATAGACTAATGATTGTAAAACACTTTGTACATCTTTTTTCAGTTTATTGTGGGGATGGGGCTCTTTTGATTGATTACAAAAAAGTGTCTTTCAATTCTTTCTGTTTATATTTAACTGGATTCAACCTCAAACGGAATGATTGCTTTTGTCAGCACTTGCTACTCTTTTGCCAGCCGTTAAATGCTACAGCACTGGTTGCACCCTCGATTCAACGCCGTTGCTTCCGCACTCGTTTCCAACTTGTTGCGTTCGTGCTCTCAATCTTGATTAAATGGACATTTTCTGTCGCCGAATTAATGTCAGCAACAATTACATTTTTGCTGCTGAAACTTCCCCTTCAGCTAGTTTTCCAGAAATCAAGTTCCATGAAAGAAGGTCCGATGTCTAAGTGAAAAAAAACTTTTTTTTTTTGTACATTTCATCCATTTATCTGGGAACTACTTTTTTTTTTTTATCTGTAAGTTGCTTTCAGTTAATATAAAATTGTAGAATGGGGAAGAATTGAGGTGCAATTAAAGTTTTGTTGCTTTACTGGCTTAAAATAATTTAGGTGCATTTCCTTGACTTAGTTGAATTGGAAAAGTTGACTTGTTTACACAGGAAAGCCTTAAAAGCGCAGAAAGTCAACGCTCTAAAGATATTTATTTGTGCATTGAAATAAAATGTTGGTACCTTCAAGTTGAATTCCTGTCGGCTCCAAGCATCAAAATGAAAAACTTAGCTCAGGAGCATATAGAAAAATACGGCTTTATTGAGCCTGATCGTGGAGATTTAGACGATCCTACCATAAAGTGGCGCTCTGGGAAACCCGATTACACGTCTGCCAACTTGGAGTACTTTAAAGGGAAGACTATGAACCATCCTCAAGGGTCTCTTGAAAAGCTTGTTGAAGACTTGGTCAAGACATGGGAAATGGAGTGCTCTCACAAAGTTGATTTTCAGCAGTGGCGCACAGTGAGCCACGAGTATTATTGCATCAGCGCTAACGGTGGGAAAAGGTATTCGGGCGAAGAAAATCTTCGCGTAGGTAACTACAACGTGTTATTGAACGTGTGTAATCCTGAGTTTTACGACTCAACCAAAGAAAACTTTGAAACTTCGCACGACCTGTTTAGGAGTTGTTTTAACAACTCTTTTCCATGGGAGCTTTTGAAAGTGTTTTCAGGACCACCGAAGATTGTGTTTACTTGGAGGCATTGGGGAACGTATTCAGGTAAATACAAGCAACAAGATGTACGTATGAGATGATTGGTCGAACGTATGAGATGTTTGGGATTTGCGAAGTAACAGTCAACAAAGACTTAAAGATTGAAAACATTGAGGTATATTACAGGCCAAAAGAGTTTCTTTGTTGACGTATCATATTACAGGCCAAAAGAGTTTGGTTTGTGCTCCTAAATTTAAACTACAACTGTGCAATGTATACATCTGGCGGCATTGAGACTGAAAACGACTCCAACCATCCAATCACAAACGCAGATGGAGATTGTTTATTTGATTGTTTGTCTTAGAAACCGAAAATTCGCTTTGAGTTTCCTTGGTTGTTTTATTTAAAAACACACACAAAAAAAATTGTTTTTTTACTTTTTCTGAATTTGCTGTTATTCTGAACTTGTTAAGAACTTAAACTTCATAGATGGAAAAATTCATGGAAAAAATTCATGGAAAAAGCACCTTAACTAAAGAAATTTAAATAGAACTTTGTTTATGTATCAAAGAAAAATGAATACTAGCTTAAAAAGTCTTAGAAATTCGATTAACATTGAAAAGAACTGTATGGCATAAATTTCTATTTTCGTTCACTTTGTAAGAGACGGTAAAAAGATATAATTACTTCCTTTAATAGGTTGAGCAACCTTGAATAATTTTGCTAACCGTGTGTAGTTACGTAATGTTTCAAAATCAATTGTAAATGAAGAAAAATAATCTATAAGCGTTCTTGCTATTTTAACGTTTTTAACATTTAATGCTATGTTAAAAAACTCATCCAATTTAATTTACTCAATATTTTTGCTTCTGGCTTTGTTACACAGTGATTTCCGAACACTTTAACTCATCATTAATGTTACATAATGTAACTGTGGCTTTCTAAACTGATTAGTTCATCTTGCGTTCTCAAATTGTTTTCTTCGCAACAAGTTGGCTTTTCATACTCACGATGTTATTAGCGATTTTTTAGGTTTCGAAGTTTCATTGTTGGTGGTTTGATTATTACACCGAACAAGAATTTGTTTTTTGACTGAGGAGTGATAAATTTCCAGGAAAACTTAGCAACATGATTATTAGAACTTTACCCATAATCTGTTTGTTTACACTCCGAGTTTAATATTCCGATTAAAATTATCGTATCAAAAAAAATGACATCAAGAAAATACATTTTAAGGAAATCAAAAAGTCTATTGAAGTTAAAAGTTCTAGGGGAAAAGATTTACTAAACCGTGTTGTTGTCATTAGAAACAAGTAATGATTGTATTACCAAACCTAAAGCAGCCAGAATATAAATGTGTTAGCGCGTAATCTAAAATAAAAATAGCTAACCTAGCTCACGTAGTATGTCATACCCCGATTATGCTAACTACAAAACATAATTTATTTAAAGTACTTTAGTTTAAAATACAATGATTAAAACTCGTTTTATTGTTTGAATGAACTGGGTGTTAGGTCCGCATCTGTTAAGTTCCCTTAAAAGAAAATTTCTCGAAAGAAAATTTCTCGAAAGAAAATTTCTCGAAAGAAAATTTCTCGAAAGAAAATTTCTCGAAAGAAAATTTCTCGAAAGAAAATTTCTCGAAAGAAAATTTCTCGAAAGAAAATTTCTCGAAAGAAAATTTCTCGAGTTTACAGCGCTCAGATATTCACAATGTTCGCCCTACGCCTAAAATGAAAACCCGAAAGTTTTAGAAAAAAATCCTATAGTAGCAAATATCATTAAGTGTCGACTTAAAATTGAATTACGCACATTTTGTCTTTTTTTATAAAACAACCTCGTGTTACAGCAGGAAAAAAGTGATGTCATGATGTCAAATATTTTTCAATTCAAAACAAAACTTTAACTTAATTTTTACTTAGTTATTGATAAATTCCATAATTATTTTATGGCGTTCTATTTACACATTTGCAAAATTATTTTATTGCATGTTAGTTTCGCAATACCGTTGCTTACCAGCACCCTTAGTCAGTATTTTGTCGGACCAAAGGATAGAAAAGTACTAGTTTTGCGTTTAGGAGAAAATCAGGTTTTACATGTAACTCGGAAAGAAAGGAATTTATATTGTACATAATGATCTTTGCTTCTCGTGAGAATGATTTAGACACTATTATAGACGCAATTTTTCCTATTGTAGAACCTCAGTAAATAATCACTCAGTGGCATTTTATAATTTTCATTCATACTGTACTTAGTGGCTTTTACCTCTTTAATGATGATTTTATCAAATAAAAAACGTCTTGTAAAAAAAAATTGATGTACGATCACTTAGCTTCACTAAGAATAAAGTTTTGCCATAAGGTTTTTTCCCTTTTTTTTTTTCCATATGGGAAAAGAAAGACTGTATCAGTTTTGATTTCTTTTAAATATAAAATGAAATATGTATGCAATGTCTAATGAACTTTAATAACAATACTTTTTAAGATTTAAAAAAATGAAAACAGATGATTGTGCTTATGATTGTGTGTGTGTGTGTGTGTGTGTGTGTGTGTGTGTGTGTGTGTGTGTGTATATATAGTATATATATATAGTATATATAGTATATATATATAGTATATATATATATATATATGTATATATATAGTATATACATACATATATATATATATATATATATATATATATATATATATATATATATATATATATATATATATATATATATATATATATATATATATATATATATATATATATATATATATATATATGTATATACTGTCCCTGATCAAATTAATAGCCCATGTTGCTATTTTTGTAATTTTTCTCAGTTTAATAGTAAAATTTGATTTTTTCTTCAAAAATACAAAAACAAATTTTTTATTTATATAAAAGGTAATTATTTTCTAACATAAAATACACAAAATTTTGATAAGAATATGTTTATTAAGAGAAATTCTCTGTTTTGTTGATCCTTCCTATATTTTTAATTACTGCAAGAAGACGATTTGGCATATTATACAGATATTTTAAAGCCATTTCTTTCAAATGTGCATTATGGTTCCAATGCCAAATAACTTTTTCAATCAATTGGGTCCTATTTGTGACCTTTTCGGTAGAAATTTCTCTCTTTAATAACTCCCATACATTTTCTATAGGGTTAAAATCCGGGGAGTTCCCTGGCCAATCCAATAGTGGAATTTTTTGAGAAGCTGATAATTTTTCATTGGATTTTGCTGTGTGGCATGGGGCTCCATCTTCCATAGATTTTAAAATAATTTGAATTTTAAAAGAAATCGAATTTTTTAAAGTTTATCAAAATGGAACGGTTCTTAAGTTTAAAAATTTATTTTATTGTGCGTCGATAGGCCAACAAAGTGAATTCACACCCGATACAAAAAGCTATATTTTAAAAGTGTGTTCGAATTCTGAGTCTTGAAGAAGTTCTAGAAGACTCCTATGAGAATCCCAAACTTCTGTAGAAAATCTTTACAATTTATATACACTTTTAGGCCAGAGCATACTTGTCTTTTGATGTTTTATTTATCAATCTGGGAATGTTTGAAATTTTCGCTTATTTGAAAAATTCCTGTCCCGATTATAGTTGTTTTTTAAAGAAAATGCTAGAATGTTATGAATTCTGAATAAAAACTGTTTTAGAAGAAATATCATGGTTCAGTTTTCTCTAAATTTCTGTAATGATAAAAACAAGGGAGTCTTTAAAATGATGTGCTTCCTCATCGTCCTCAAAACATTTTTACATTTTTGTGGGAAAGATCTTGTTCTACAGCGGATTAAAAACACACTTGTTGCGTAAAAGAGCGACATAACGAAAACTAAGGCTTTTTTTTTTTTTTTTTTTTTTTTAAATATTTCAGTAAGTTACATTGTCCTCCGAAATATTAGCAACCAACGAAATAATTCTATTTTTTAAACTTCAATTAAAGAGTGCAGCAATTATTCTGAAAAAATATCAATTCTTTAAATGAAATCAAATTTTTATTGTTAAATAAAAGGAAAAGAATTGTACATAATACGACAACCTGATAACCAATATTGGTGTTGTTTTGTTGTTGTTTTTTTTAATGTAAAAACCACCAAAACATTTCTAATCTAGTTTATAAAGCCCAAAGTTTGTATGTCTGTATGAGTGTGTGTATGTGGGTGTGTTATACAAATCCAAAGACTTGATCCGATCCTCATCAAATTTTGCACACAGGTCTAATTTTTCTCAAGGAAGGTTTAGGCAAGGTTTGGCCCCCCCCCCCCGGACTCCATGTTCAGGTTGCTAATGGCTGGAACCAAGTTTCAGCCCCTCTGACCATTTCTTGCCCTTGGCGAAGAGGTGATTACGGAGCTAATAGTTTAAATAGTGAAACCAAAATCTTAAAATAAAAACCAAATAATTGTAAATATGTGTTGGTGGGAGTTAAGGTTAGTTTTAGTCGAACAAAAATTACTCGACTAACTTTTTAGTCAAACTAAAATTAGCTCACTATAACAAGATTTAGTGCTTAAAAAAGACAGTAACCTATACCATGAAATTATATGAACATAAAATGTAGTATGACAAAATAAATCAATTTAAAGACATTCATCAAAATTTATTGTTTTTCAGAAATTTAAAATACGTAATATAATTTGTGACAATTAGGTAATAAAAATGTTTTGTTTGCACCTAGTATCGGTACAAATTTTTATTTATTGAATTAAATAAAAGTTGGTTTGTTAGCAGAACAACTCCCTCAAAAACTGCTGATATTTTATACCGAAAACATAATTAGTTATTTGCATTTTAATAATAATTTTTAAAAGAAAAACAAAGTTGAGAGTTGAACAAGATATACATTCAATTATACAATATAGAAATAATAAAAAACATTAATTGCCTAACTGTTTCAATCTTATTTTTGTCAGTAGTAAGAAAATGAGAGTTCTGGCGCAATGGTACTTTTTCTATACCTAAGCGTGCTAAGTTTTTGATTCGTGCTAATTTTTGATATTTGTGTCACCTTTTAGAGAGATGAGAGTTCTCACGCATTGATGTACATTTCCGTCTTATTTTAAGGCAACGGTTAAATTTTTCAATATTTAGAAAGTGGGTGTAAAAGTCCAACCAAGTTTTTGAAATTGGTGAGAGCAAATTTCACCATGCAGCTTTTTTTTATCAATCGTTTTTAGAAAAGAAAAGTTTTCAATTTTGCATGGATGATTTCTGTTTCTTAAAAGTTGAAACAAAATATACTGCGCGTTAATGAAGCTTTTTCTTTTAATTTCTTTCGACTTGTCTCTTACGTAATAAGTGTCATAGAGAGAAGAGAATTCTATATAGTCCTTGATGAGCTGTTCTTCCAAGTATTCAATGTCATCAATTCTTTTTCCAGTCAGCACGAAATAAATGTGGTTTGCATTTTCATAGTGATTGGTAAACCCAAGTTGCTTTAAGAAGATGAGTATATGTTCTTTGGTAATTTTGGAATATTTGATGCTTTTTTTATTGGAGTTGACGAGAAGGTTTAAAGCTTGAATTTTGCTTTTTAGTTTCTCAAAGATCTCCTTTTGAACTTTGCATTTTTGTTTTCCGTTGTATTGTTTAATGCATTCTTGGAAGTGGATTATTCTTGACGAGCTTATTTTGTTTGTGTTGAAGTGATAGTAAACTACTTTAGCGTCTAGAGTTTCTTGTAGGCAAGAACATTTTAAGCAAAAATTTTTACCGCACTCATCCATTTCAAACTTGTTGAGGTCTTCATTTGAGCAGTATTTGTATTTGTACAAGTAGATTGGTTTTTGCTCAATTTTAATATGAGTCCACTTTTTAGAATCGACAAGTTTTGACGCTGTTTGAAAGTATTGTCTTTGAATGTCTTCTTTTTCGACGTTAAATTTCTCAATTTCTTCAAAGTGAAGTTTTGTTTGTAAAATGTCTTCATACCTTTGAACAAGATGAATGGTTTATGCAATAATGAAAGCTTTTTCAGTTTTCACTTTTTTAAAGTTTTCCGTGTCTTTTGCAGCTTCAATGTCTGATTTAAGAAATGACAAATTTCGTATATATAAAAGAAACATTTAGAGAAAAAATACAAATATAAATATAATATAAAGATTTATAAAAAAAAAAATACATAAAAGAAAAATTTGCGGAAAAAAACTTTGTTGTTTTAACTAAATATCTAGTTATATAAAACAATTTTTTTTTCTCTAAATGTTTATTTTATGTATCTTTATATTATATTTATACCATTATTATAAATTTTTTTAAAAAGGACACAGTGTACCCACAGTGTTAAAAGACCACTCTTACTAACACTAACTCACACTAATTGTAACAAAAGTGGTACTCTTGTAGGCTATAATCCTTTATATTATTTTGTAATCCGTTGGTTATAATCAATAAATATATCCGTTCACAACGACTTCGCATAAACTTAAAGGTTGAAAGTTTGTGTTGCATATTTTAAGAAAACGAGCAACCGGTTGTAGGCTTAAACATTCAAACATCTGTTTTAAAAGTGCTTGTCATGTTTCTAATGGACGCACAAAACTGCCAATTATTACCTTTGCTAATGGTTATAGAGGCGTTACTTAATCTTTCACTGCAACAGTCGATTCTGTTGTAGATAACAATCGATACAATCACTATCTGTTGTTGAAAATCTACCAGCCAACACGAATGAGTATCAGTGTTAGCTGTATGGCTGCAATGGTTTGAGAGATGTATACCATTACCTGTGTCACCATCAACTGCATACGAAGCAACTGCAAATGAGTGAGTTGATGTCTGATTGGCTGGCTTATACAATGCTACGTTTGTCAAACCTAATCAAAACAAAGACTTTTTAAACCAAAATTTAGTTTTAAGACAAGCAGTATGGAGGCAGAAATACTAACAAAAAAAGTGCACTGTTTCATATATTTTATGCATCCCTTACTTTTTTCACAAAAATCTCCGCCATATAACTTGCCACAATCGCACTTAAACTCCACGTCGCTTATGTAAATGCATGAACCATTTTTACAACTGCATGGCTAGAAACAAAGCTAGAATGTCATTTAAGAGAGTAATAAGTTACAATATCTTTTACAAATCAACTTTTGATATTATCGGTTTTTTCAGATTAACATATTATAAAAGTAAACTATTACTACAATTCCTAAAATCAACTTTAACTATGATAAACATGAACATTTTTTAAAGCGTCAGTAAAACATGCAGTTTTTGTAAATGTAAGCATATGAAGTTCTAACCCAGAGAGGAGCAAAAGTCAAGTAACTTTGAGTGAGAGAGTTGACGGCTGATGTAAAACACAGACAACGTCCACTTTTGGGATCATACTGCATATTTTTGTGAAAACATCTGAGAGAGCAACTTATAATGGAAGGAGTGATAAATTCACTTTCAGCTACGCTAGCATCTTGGTTGGGTTTGCTTCTCCGATAAAGCAGGCTTTGAGAGCAGGTAAGCAGTCAGGGGCGGATCTAGCTTTTTTTTTTGAGGGGTGCTGAGCAAATATGTACTGCGAAGATATGTTCATTAACCCCCCCCCCCCACCGCGCGCTTTGCAAAGGGCGGGGGGGGGGGGGGTCATAAAAAAAGTTTTTATAAAGTACGGGGGAGAGAGTCACCTGAAAGCGTACAAGTTTGTTTAAGAGGTGTTCAAGGCAACGAATACGTACGTAGTTTGACAATATTTTTCATCAACTTTTTAAATTTTCAACCTCTTTTTTAATAAAAGAAAGGCTATGTCCCTCTGGGTCTTTTACCTGTCTGCCCATCTTTTTATACCCTTTAAACTGCCCGTATTTTGATTAAATAATCAGACAAGAAAGGTTAGAATTCTTATAAACACATCTATTTTATTTCCATAATAGTATTTTGTATGCAAAATAATGCAGCAACGTAATTTTATTAGCAGTAATTGACTTTTATATCATTAACAACTCAATAACAGAGTTACAGGTAATAAAAATGATAATAAAAATAATTACTCTCGCCTGCCGAATAAACGGGGTTTTATTTCATGAACCCAAACATTGAATACACAATTATTTTTATGACATATAACATAAACTAGGAATGGCATAAGAATTGAACAATAAAACCCAGTTTTGAAATGTTAAAAGTAAACAAATTTCTTACCATAACTGTGCTAAATTTATTTTTCTAAACTGTTAGCTTATGACTAATATAGTAAATTTCAAATCATGAAACTTTACTAAATTAAAACCATATTTCAACAGTAGGAAAACTAAAATAAACTAGTAGAATAGTTACAAAATGTAGAACTGATAAAAGAAGCTGTTAATAAAAATCTAGTTTCAATGGAACTATCCAAATTTTGCTTCTAATATGATTTTTAAACAGAAACTTAGAAATATATAAAGTTTAACTTCTATATCTAGTTTAACTTCTAAAAACACCTGCGTCATGCACATTATATTGCAATTATAACACAAATGTATTACAACTCACTATTAAAAATAATTATTAATACTACGATATAATAAATTTATGCACATAATATACTTAAAATATATAATTATTCATAAATTGTAATAACAATAATAATAAACTTTTACACTAAATACATTAATATTAGTGACTAGATTTAATAACATTATATAACACTGTTTATAAACAAAATTATGTAACTGTGATAAAATATAAGTTTCATGATGTTCTGGGACCATTTATTTTCCAAGAATATTCCCTAAAAATATAAATAAAAATATAATAACAGACTTATTTGTAAATCCAGTTATAATTAAACTTTAATTATAATTAAACTATAATTATAACTATTAATAAATTAGTATAATGAAAACTTTATAATTAAGTCTGATAAGTCAAACTTTTACTAAGTAAGATTTTTAATTCCCATTGAACTTTCTATACATACTCTGACATTCACTAAGTCTGACTATTTATCTATTCCCCTTGAGAGTCAGACTTAACAAGATTCTACTGCATATATATTTTTTTTCATTTAATACGCCATAACACTCTATTAAATATATAAAACAGTAAACAATATATTTATATTATATTATTAAATAAAACAGTTTAAATTGGATCAGAATTTAAAATATCTACAAGTTTCATTCAATCACTTCATTTGCAACAATCAATCACTTCATTTGCATCAATGCTGATATCTTGGTGAACATGCATTAAAGCAAGACTATTAAATCTATTCTGTGACATTGTGTTACGTAGATAGGTTTTTATAAACGACGAATAACAGAGATTGATCTTTCGCAAGTGCATGTTGTTACTGGAATAGTTGCAAGAATTTGAATTAAGGTGAATATATTAGGAAAAGTTATTCTATCAATAAGAGGAAGGAGTTTGGTTAGAGTAGTTGGAAGAGAATTTTTAAAACTACGCCAATAATCTTCCCACATGTTCAATTCGGTCATGATATAGCGTGGTTCCGGAAGTTCATCCTCATACTCATTTAAAAAAAGAAGAAAGTGGCTTCTCCATTCAGCAACATTTAAAACGTTAGTTGGCATTGCAAAGAATCCATTATAAACAGCAATGTTTCTATTAGAAAAACGTAATTGAATCTGGGATGATAAATGGTCAAGAAAAGGAATTGTAATAACTTTCTTGTAATACTCATTAATAGATTCACTAGGACAATTATTTCGATTTAGCTGTTTTCCTATTGTACGAGGCTTGTGCTCATAAACACCAACACTAGCTGCCAATAAAACTGCCTCACTATACCAAGCACCATGACTGTGTTCAATTTCTGATCTTAGTCGCTGTAAAGCAAGATATAACAAATTTACTTTTTCACATGATGCAAAAACATCAAAGTTTGGAGATTGAAATTGTTTTGTAATTGGTCTTGTTACTTCTAAACAGCGAGACACCACTACTAAAGTAACAAGAAACTGGAAAGATCTAATAGCAAAGAAGTAAATATTTGCATCACGCACTGAGTCATGATTCCAAGACTTTTCATCGTTATTAATCATTAGCTCAAAGCATTTAATTATAGCCGGAAGTACCTCTATAAACACATCTAAACCATTAATTCTGGCAATCCATCTTGTGCGACATACATCTATTAGACGAGAGTGATGAGCTTTTGGAAACATTTCTTCAATTTTTTTTTCAGAACATCAAAACGCTTTGGACTAAAATTAAAGAACTGAGATATAACTCGAACATTTGACATCATATTGCTAACTATTTGTATGTTACAGGCATCTGCAACACAAAGATTGAGGACATGAGATCCACAATGAACATACAATGCTTTGGGATAAATAGTTTTTATTCTTATTGCAGCACCGGAACAGATCCCAGCCATGTTTCCAGCACCGTCATAACCTTGACCAACACAAAATTTCATTTCTAATCCCATATCTTTAATACTATTCAAAATTTGGCTGGCTATAGCTTCTCCAGACAAGCCTGAGTCGCAAGGAATAAAGCCAAAAAATAGTTCACAAATTTCACAACTATCATTTACAAAGCGTAATACAAGTGGCATTTGTTCCATATTGCTAACATCAGATGCTTCATCTGCTAATATTGAAAAAAATTTAGCTTTTTTAACTTCGAATCTCAATTTAGAAATTATAATGTCACTACAAATATTAATCAACTCATTTTGAGTAGTTTTAGAGCGATATGTTGCATTTTTTGGAGTAGCGATTCGCCCATTCACCAAATTGTTTTCTGCACAATCAGATATTAATTTCAAAATTGATTGAAGATTGCCAGAGTTACTATTTTCATTCTCATTGTAAAATGAATCATCTCTGTGACCTCGGAGAGGTATGTTTTGTTTTCCACACATAATAATTGCCAGAACTATTGGTTTTAATATTTCTCTATTTTTCTTGACTTGTTCATCAACTACTTTGTTGAGATTTAAGTCAATAAAATTTATCTTTTGCTCCATACATTTGCGAAAATGAGTTGCCTTTAGAGTTGCAGTTTGGTGAATTGGTGAACTTTTAGCATGTTTATTAAACTTATTAATGGCCTTTGAATATGCCACAAATGGAGATTTATAAAGCTGAACAAGTTTACTTGCATTATGACTTGATTCTTCAGATCCAAAAATAACACAATTAACACAATAAGCACCTTTTTTAATTTCTGAATATGCAAGCCAAGAGTATAACGATAGCCAAGAGAATTGAAAGGAACGACCTGATTTATTGGATTCAAAATGAAAATTAGAGCTTGGTTTATAAACATTTTTTAATAAATCATACTTATCTTCATTGCCTAGTTTATTAATTCCATAAGATTCATAGAGCCCGATATCGTACTTGTTTACAAAGGATAGTTCACATTTATTTCCAAAAGCAGAAGAACCACTTTTAGAGTTTAAAGTTGCCTTACTCGGTGAATGGATAAAGTTTGAAGAACATTCTGCAATCGATAGTGTGGAAGAACTTTTTAATTTGATTGGCGAAGATACAACACAAATTTTTTTGTCTGTAGGAAAAGGTGACTTAATAGTAAATTGATCAATTGTGAGTTGTTTTCTTTTTTTTAAAGTGGAAAGGATTTTAACTGAATCTAGAATATCTGTTTCCTGAGTAGAATCAGGAAACAGGATATTAGATTTTGAAGAAGTAAGTTGATTAATTTCAGGTAATTTTACTACTTTAGGTGCAAAAATATTAGGAACTTGGTATTTTTTAGGAATACATTTTAAAGATATTAAAGGAACAAAGTGATCTTTGTTTACAAATATATTAGAGGTCTGTTTAAAACCTGCAATAACTGAAGAGCAACGAAGTATGTGTATTTTTTTTACAGATGTGCTTAAAGAATGTTCAACACGTGGTCTAACAGTGCAATTGAAAAGTATTTCATAAACAGTTTTTTATATTTCTTTTCTATCCTTTTCTATAGGATAATATGATTCAATTGGTATTCCAACAACACTTGAGAGAGCACACAAAGTAAGAAACGAGGAATAAGAATAATTTGTTGCAACATTGATAGACTCTGATATGACACTTAGTGTTCTATTATTTTTACAAAAAGAATTATATGCTTTTTGGGAAATAATAATAGAAAAAGCTGTGTTTTCATCAATTCTTTGAGATTTGGTAACATCAGTTTGAGAAAAAATAATTGGATGGTTTGAATAAAAATCTGCATTTGTATATAATTCGATACTGGTCAAATATCTAAAGTATTCTGACAAAGATTCGTTTCCAATTAATGATATAGAACAAGCATTAAATAAACAGTTTCCGTTTGGAGAAGTTCTAATAAAAAAACAAAAAATTAACATGAGCGAGGTAACATAATTTAATAATGTTATGCCACAAAATAATTATTACACAATTTTAAGTCATAAAATAACTTACTGGTAAATCGTTTACTAAATGTAATTTTGGTATTATTCAAACATAAAATAAGTTATAACATAATTGATTATTTTCTCCTTTAAATACGATATAAATATATTATACTTAAGCATGAACAAAATTTTACTAGAAAAATATGTTTTTAAATTTTAAGCACCTAGGACAAAATTTTACACATCTTTCATCTTAAAATAAAAATAAGTTTGTAGTAAAATGTTTAAGCAAAAAAAGTTATATATGATTTCTTTATTTGCTATTATTTTAACCATTAATCAACACACACACACATACACACACACATAAATATTTCGTATGTTTTTTTATTTTAAAATTAATATAATCATTTAAGAAACAAATTATTACCTCACTGGTTGAAAATCGCTTTCTGCTCGAAATGATTGAGATAAGGGAAACTGAATATTTGAAACTTTGCATATTTTATGCAATGCACTTAGTTTAGATTTTTCGTTAAACAAAAATTTTTCTCTAATAGTATTATGAGCTTCGACAATAACATTAGATAAAAACGATATCTTTTCTGATTGAACCCTATCTTCATCTAAAATACATTTTAAAATGATTTGAAGCATTGAATCCGCCATGTTTAGAACACTTAACCTACGAGTTAACCAAAAGCTTAGTGAAAACCCTATTTTCTGATTTATGCGTGATTGGCTTGCACCCTTCAGGGATCTTTCTTATTGGGTCAGCACCCCTCAGAACCAAATTTGATTAGCTTAAGAAACCAAGCCAATCAAAAATAGCTTCTGAGGGGTGCAGGCCAATCAAAAATAATTCTGAGGGGAGCAGGCCAATCAGAAAGCGACTATACTGGAGTTTCCTAGTCGAAACATAAATATAAAATACACTAGCGCTAACACAACAACAAAGATAATTATTTTCGACATCCTTCACAAAAAATTAAATCACAAATTTTGAGTTGAATAAAATATTTTAACAATTTAATTTTCATATATAAAAAAATTTAACAAAATAGTAAACTTTGCTTGTTGAAAGTTGACGGGTGCTGGAGCACCCTTTGAACCCCTCTGGATCCGCCCCTGGCAGTAACAACAAAAAGATCAAAGTTTGCATCCTACTTGCGCACCTTGTATGCAATAAATGTTTTAGCATATCAAATTAGCATATATCAGAATATTAACGTCAGAATGTAAATTAATAATTTATTCACGTGAGACCGAAATCTAGCGTGGAGCTAATTGCTGCGAAGGAATCAATATAGATATGTTTACATTTATCGATTAAATTTCGCATTTTGTTCGTTATTTTATGATTTCATAAAAGATAATTGCAAATAATTGCAACAATTTTGTATAACAGCCATTTTCTTTTAGATGTGCACATTTTTTATATTTTATAATTCCTCCTCTTGCAAAAATAAGTTACAAACTGTTTTTTCTAATTCACGTTCATATTGAGAACTTTTATTTAATTTAATTCAGCTGTCTAAAAGATGTTTATAACTTATTCGTTATTTCGACTCTCATTCGTGACAATGTTCAATGATTAGGTAATAATGACATTTACGTACGTTTTCACGATTGCTTGTCTATTTTACATTTTGTTTAAAAGGGTTAATGCTGAAAACGCATCTGGAGACGTCTTGTTTTTCAAGATGTCTCCTCTTGTTTTTCTTACTTATTTGAAAACCACTCCTTCAATTGAGGTAAAAGACAAGTTTGAACAACTTTTTTGTATTAATCCTGTTTTATTATCTATCTACAATAAACAGTCGACCAAGGCCTTTCCCGCTGATAACCGACCAAAACATGACTTCAGAAGGATATTTAGTTTTTTGGATTATACAATCTTCATGAAGTTTTTCATTAACAGCCCTTTTGACATATTGAGCCTTTTGAGTCATAATTTCTATGGTAGACTCATCGCTGAAGCATACCTGAAGAAAACAAAATAAAAATTATCACAGAATATAAAGACTGAAATATTAAGAAAATCATTGTATTATATTGACTTACCAATTTCCAGTCATCAACAGTGAAACTACGATACTTCTTGGCCCAATCCAGGCGTTTTTTTCTCTGTGCTTTGGTTAATTTTGGCTTTTGTGCTGGCCTTCTACCTCTAATGCCCAATCCATGCAAACTTCGTCGAACAGTCGCTACATTTATTCCCACCTCATTTAGCTTGTTGATTATTGCAGAACATGTTGCAAATCAATTTTCTTTTACTATTTTTACTAGCATTCTCTCATTCCTGGGTGTTTTCTTTTTTCGACCGCATTTGCTTTGTCTCCGAACACATAATAAGAGGCCATTTTTCAATTTATCTTGAATTCGTTTTACAGTGCGTCTTGATATATCACAATTTCTTAACATTTCACTTATTGAGGAATGCTTGTTGGTCAAAAGATATTGAATAATTGCATTTTTTTCAGAACTAATGTCTTCTTTTTTTCCCATTTTGTAATTTAGAGCTTTTAAACAATCTATTTTTACTGAAACTATTTTAAAAAATTAAAATTGGTTTTTTTAAAAAAATACATAATAAAATATTGAAATAATTGCTAGTGTTGTATTTTAGTGCTTCAAAACGTTCGTGGAATGCTGCTCTTAAGACAATTGATGCTGAACTAAGGAATTCTTAGTGACCCTGACATGCTGCTCAAGTTCGTAAAAGGGGTACAAGATCTGTAACTTTTAAAAGATTTTCAAAATCAAATAATAAATAAAAGAGAGATAAATTTTATATTCAAAAACCGTCAAAATACGTAAAATGTTTGGACACAAATGGTTTTTGTTCACGAGCAATAAACTGTTAAGCAATTATCCATTAATTTTTTTTCTATATATTTTATCACCAAGTTTGTTACAATATTTAAGTAAATATTATGCATTTTTTTCAGTTATGGAATATCGACCAACTGCTTCTAATAATATTGGTAGCCTTAATCAATCACCATTAAATGAGAACCCTGGTAAATTTTGTTTGTTTTATTTTTTCTTCTTCAATTTTGTAACATTTTTAATGCCTTCAATTTTAAAGTTTAATTTTTTGTATTTAGTTAAAGAATCATGTGTATTTCAATGCAGCGATATATGTCAATCGGTCTGCGGTAGTGATAGGAAAACACATTCTTCTACATGCACCATGCTCTTTTAGCCGTCTCGCTCTTTTCTAGAAGCCATGAACAACTGGAGCAAAACTGCTCTAAGCCGCTCTCTCCTACCTGTTCAGGAGCTTGGCGAGCTTGTCACATTCTATGATCTTCTGGATCTGATATCCGACGAATACTCCAGCTCTTACCCTAGCAATGAGCAGGTTTAGAAAAAGATCTTGGAGGTACTTTAAAGTTTCCAACTAATGTCAAAAGTAGTGAGAAATCGCTTAAGATGCTAGAACATGCTCTGTAGGTTTCACACATTTTACAATATGCTTTCTTGGAATGATTTTTTGATCTTGTCTTTATAAATTGTCCGCGCACGTAGTGAAATGCATCTGCTGGACAATCTGTGAAATCTGGTACGGTGGAGTTTTCCCGCCACGGCGCTCCTCCGTGCCTCATGGCAAATCCCTCTTGTTGTATTATATAGTTTTAGTTGAAAATAAAGAGTATTAGCTGGAAAGACGTGTCTACATAAAAATTGAAAGTCTTTTCCCTGTCTTAAAATAGTTTATATTTTAAATTGGCGCCCGATGAGTAGAAAGTTGTTGCTTTATTGAGTTAGTTTAGTTCTTGTTTACATCGAGTTTGTTTAAACATCAACAAAGTTGTTTGACATAAGTTATAATTTCAGAGATTGTTTTGACATTCATACTCATTTATTATGGCAGCCTTAAATAGGAAAATATCGCGAAGAGTGGGTCTACAAAACGACATAAACGAAATTAATGAGGAAATTGAAACGAACTTGCTAAATAATGGTGATAATAATTTAGTCATTCTAAGAGGATTGAGGAACTCATTAAGTAGCAGTTTAATAGAACTTAGAGAAGTCGAGGAAGAAATTATTAATTTAAAGGAGCCAGACGACATTGCTGAATTCGTCACTCAGTCCAAAAGATTTGTACGTCATTCTAATCAACTTCTTGCACAAATTGATTACAAAATAAATTTTCAAAAGGTGTCACCCAATTCTCAATCTGTTAGTTCACAAAGCATCTCATTTAACTGTAAATTGCCTAAATTAGAAATACAAACCTTTGATGGAAACCCTCTAAAATGGTATTCGTTTTGGGACCAATTTAATGCCACCATTAATCAAAATGATTCCTTAAGTGAAATAGATAAATTTTCATATTTAAAAAAATATTTGCTACATGCTCCTCTATCAGCCATATCAGGTTTAACATTATCAAATGAAAACTATAAAGAAGCAATTGATATTTTAAAGCAACGATATGCAGATCCTCAAGTGCAAATTACTGCACACATGGAAACCTTGTTAAAAGTTCGTCCTGTGACATCAATGGATAATCTTGAACAATTGAGGAAGCTTTATAACGAGATTGAAATCTGTATCAGAAATCTAAATTCATTAAAAATGGACATTACTTCATATGGTTGTCTATTTATACCTATTCTTAATGAAAGAATACCTGAAGAGTTAAAAATCCTTATTTCAAGAAGGTTTGGTAATAATATTTGGTCGTTAGAAAAAATGTTGGAATTTTTTAATGAAGAACTTTTAGTTAAAGAAAGATGTCAAAGTCTTCATGGACAGAAAGAACAGAAACGAAATAATGTGAATGGAAACATTCAATTTACTACACAAAACTTACATGCCCAAGGAGGTCAAGATTATAATAAGTGTTTGTATTGTCAAGGTAACCATTCCTCTACTAAATGTCGTGTAGTCACCAATATTGAAGCTCGTGTAGCCACTCTAAGAAAGTTAGCAAGGTGTTTTGTTTGTCTACGAAGTGGTCATATAAGCAAAAATTGTAGTAGTAATTTTGTATGCAATAAATGTGGTAAACGCCATCATATCTCAATCTGTCAAAAGGACAGTGATCAAAGTAAATATAAAAACCCAAAAAATCAAGAAGCAAAAGAAACTAATGCAACTCACACATGGTCAAACAACAGCAATGCTGTACTTCTTCAGACTGCCACAACTCAAGTTTCAGATTGTCAAAATTCTCAATCAAAAAAAAGCGTGTTTAATGTTTGACAGTGGAAGTCAGTTTTCTTACATAACTGAAGAGTTAAGAAATGCCTTAAAACTAAAAACTTTACGAAAAGAGAGACTCATTATTAATACCTTTGGAAACTCAGTTGGTCAAGTAAAAGAGTTAGATGTAATTCAACTTTATGTGAAACACAAGATTAACAAAGGGTGGACATATTTAGAAGCATTATGTATCCCAGAGATTTGCACCCCTATTAAAAGCCAAAATATTGCAGAAGCCGTCAATAATTATAAACATTTGAAACATTTAGCACTAGCAAACAATAAATTTAATACCACAATGAGTATTGATATTTTAGTTGGAATTGACTTTTACTATTCCTTTATCACTGGTGAAGTAGTTCGTGGTTCTGATGGTCCGATTGCCATTAAATCATCATTAGGCTGGATTTTGGCAGGCCAAAGCAAGTTATCAATTCCAATTGACTCAAATAAACATTTTAACAGTCATTCCATGAAGTGTAGTGTTCTTCCTTTACGTAGTAATGTTGATAGTGAATTAAAAAACCAATTAGAAAAATTTTGGGAGCTTGAGTCCATTGGTGAGTTTAAGGACAGTGTTATGCATCAATTTGAAAAAGATATAAAATTTAATGGTAAAAGATACGTCACAAAATTACCCTTCAGACCAGACCATGTAATGCTGCCTGATAATTTTAACATAGCAAAAAAACGTTTAGAAAACCTGTATAAAAGGTTAAAATCGAATGAAAAGTTGTTAAATGACTATAATAAGATATTCACACAATATGAGAAAGATGGTATAATAGAAAGGGTTACAGGTGATGAAATTATAAAACCACCTGGATCAGTATGTTATCTTCCACATCATCCTGTTGTTAGAGAAGAAAAAGAAACAACAAAAATGCGTGCTGTTTTTGATGCTTCATGTGCTGTAAATTTTCCTTCATTAAATGATATTTTATACCCTGGTCCAAACTTACTCTCAAAGATATTTGACATTCTTATTAGATTTCGTTTGAATGTTTTTGGTATTACGTCTGATATCAAGCAAGTCTTTTTGAATATAGAAATTGTTCCTGAACATAGAGATTTTGTTCGTTTACTTTGGTTCAGTAATTTAAGTCATGATGGTCAATTAGTTATTTATCGATTTACTCGTGTTGTGTTTGGTCTTACTTCAAGTCCATTTATTTTAAATGGAACAATACAGCATCATCTCAATAAGTTTTTGTGTTCTAACCCCGAATTTGTTAAAAAGATCTTACCTGATTGGTATGTGGATGACTTAGTTTGTGGGTGTGACAGTTTAAGTGATGGTATACAGTTTTATCATACAGCAAAAGATATTATGCTAAAAGGAGGTTTAGAACTTAGGAAATGGACAACAAATAATTTAGAATTACAAAGCCACATTAATAACATTGAAGGAATTAACGTTGATAATGATGAATACAGTAAATATGATAAAGTCAATATAAATACTCCATTGAATAATAAAATGATTTTGGGAAATGGTTGGGACATTAAAAATGACCAGTTTGTGTTTAAGTTTCAATCACTTTTAGAAAAAGAGAAGTTGTTACCCAAGACGAAAAGAAACATTTTACGTTTGGCTGCATCAATCTACGATCCTCTTGGGCTCATATCACCAATTACTACTCGTGTTAAAACTATATTTCAAATACTTTGTAAGGATAAACTGGAATGGGATGAGGAGATTCCTGATAGCGTCAAGTTTCTATGGGAGTCCTTTGTATTACAGCTTTCAAAAATTCAGCATATATGCTTTCCACGATACGCTATAAGAGAAATTAAAGAAGATATTATATCAATAGAGTTACATGCCTTTTCAGACAGTTCAACCCAAGCATACGCTTCTGTTATTTATATTCGTGCTATATCAAGAGCATCAATAAAAACCTGCTTACTAACCTCAAAAACTAAAGTTGCACCACTTAAACCCTTGTCCATCCCGCGATTAGAACTGCTAGGTTGTCATTTGTCATCCAAACTCATGAAACAGGTCAGACATTCCATTGGCGATAAGGTTATTGTATCAAAAATTGTAGCATGGTCAGATTCTTTAGTCGCATTACATTGGATAAAAGGTAGATCATGCTGTTGGAAACCATGGGTAGAAAATAGAGTAGTAAAAATTAGGGAGATAATTGGTTGTGATAGTTGGCACTTTGTTCAGGGTGAAATTAATCCAGCTGACATTCCTACTCGTCCTGATGATTTGTCTCATTGTAAAAGCAGTAGATGGGTGGGTGGCCCAGAATTTCTTAGGGAGGAAAGTGTCATTTTTCCAATGTTTGAGTTTGATAAGAATCATTTAATAGGAGAAGCTGATAAAGAATGTAGTAAGCATGGTAAAATAGTTGATTCAGAGGTAGTTAGCAATTTGTCTTCGTGTACTTTGTTTTGTGGGGAAGTTGTCCTCAAAAACATAATTGATATAAACAGGTATAGCTCTCTACAACATTTAGTTAGAGTCACCGCATATGTTTTACGTTTTGCAAAAAAATTGTTAAAGAACATTAGAAATGTTAATGACAATAGCTTAACATGTGATACACTGACAGTTGATGAGTACAATTATGGTTTACATCTATGGGTTAAAGAACATCAAAATGAGATTTGTAAGGATGAAAAATTTAATAAAGTAAGAACTGCATTTACTTTGTTTGAGGACCAATATGGTTTATTACGACTAAAAGGACGTTATTGTAACAGTGAAGTTTTAAATTTTGATCAAAAGCACCCTATCCTTTTGCTGAAAAGCAGTTATTTGTGTTATCTTGTAATTCAAGAGGCCCACAAAAGGGTATTCCATCAAGGCGTCGAAAGCACCCTTAATGAAGTACGAAAATTATTTTGGATCACCCAAGGTAGGAAGACTGTTAAATCAGTGTTACACAAATGCTACATCTGTAAATTCTTCCAAGGACGAACAATAAAAAAAAAAGGGTGAACCTGATCTTCCAGAATTCCGAATACAATCAACCAGGAGCTTTAAATATACTGGACTTGATTATGCTGGTCCATTGTTTATAAAGGAAGATAATGAAAGAGCTAATGTGTTAAAGGTGTATGTATTATTATTGACTTGTGCAACAACTAGAGCAATCCATTTAGAGTTAACAAATGATCTTCAGACACCTTCATTTTTAAGAGCTTTGAGAAGATTCATATCCAGAAGAGGAAGTCCTGAACTTTTAATAAGCGATAATGCAAAAACCTTCAAGGCAAAACCTGTGCGTGAATTTATGTTAACCGTACGGTCAATAACCAAAATTTCACCATTCGTTCAATAACCGGATACCCGGGTACCCACCTACTGTGTAGTGAAAAGAACAAAACTATAATGTTCAAAATTTATTGTGAAAAAGAGAAGTTTTTTTTACTTTATTAGAAAGTAGTAATACTATATGTAAATAATCGTATTGAGTAATGGATAATACAATGGATGATGGATGGATTTATGGAAATACGATGGATAAATTAGGTTTTCAACGGTAATGAGTAATTTCCTTGTTTTATTTTTGAATAAATTGTTTTGTACTTTTAATCAAAAAATAAAATAATAAACTGAAAACTTTTTTCAATAGAAATGTTTTTGAAATATTTGATGGTGAAGAGTCTGGCAATGGCCACGTGTTGGATAGTGACGATGATGATTTTTTACCAGAGAGTGAAGTGGCAGCTTCGGATTTTGATGATACTGGTTATTTACAATTCTATTTTCTATTATGCGACAATGATTTTGAAATATAATGTTTTATATATTGTGTATATTTTTATAAGAAGTTGATGAGAATGCACTCGGCGAAGATGAAGAAAGTGAAATAGAAGATGATGATGAAGAAGATGCAGAAAGTGAATTAGAAACGCCAGTTAGTGGGCCAACTATGATAGCAAAAGATGGTACTTAGTGAACTGAGATACCAAAAAGTGAACATCAAGTTGCAAGGCATAATTTTGTGCGACAGAGGTGTGGGCCTAAAAGAAATACGAACATGCTGTCAATTCTAGACACATTCAAATTATTTTTCACTCCAGAAATGGCTGATATCATTATACGTCATACGAATAAAAAAGCAAACTCAACATATACAACATATAATGAAAAAAATCCAATGAAAAAACAACTTGTGTGGCAAAATCTTGAACTTGAGGAATTTTATGCATTCCTGGCTATTTTGATAACCTCTGGCGCCAACAACTCAAATACTGACAATACAAAGGATATGTGGCAGTCGTACTCATATCTATTGTATCGTGCAGCAATGGGCATCAATCCTTTTTGGAACATCATTCGTTTTATTTGATTTGATGATACCAATACTCGTGCTCAACGCATGGAGATTGATAAAGCTGCTCCAATACAAGACATTTGGACAATGCTTAATAGTAATTTAGCAAAACATTATAACCCAACAGAGCACCTGACCATCGACGAGCAACTTTACCCATATCGGGGTCGAACTAAGCTCACTCAATATATTCCATCAAAGCCAGCCAAGTATGGAATTAAAGTATGGTGGATATGTGATGCAGAAAATTCGTATCCCCTCCCAGGTCAGACTTACACTGGAAAATCAAGTGCCGGTCATGAGAAAAATGTTGGTGAGAGAGTTGTAAAAGACTTGGTAGTACAATACAAAGGAGCCGGTAGAAACATTACAATGGACAATTACTTCACTACTCTGTCATTGGCAAAATCTTTACTATCCTGGGATCTAACAATTGTTGGCACTTTAAAGAAAAATAAGACATGCATTCCACCAGCAATGACTGCATTGAAAACACGAGAAGAATTATCCACCGTGTTTGGCTTTCATGAAAAAGTAACCATGTGTAGTTATGTGCCCAAAAAAAACAAAGCAGTGATTATGCTATCATCAATGGATCAGGTAGCAAAGATCGGTGATGATGCAAATAAAAAACCAGAAATTATTGAATTTTACAACTGGTCAAAAGCTGGTGTTGACACAATGGATAAAATGCTTGGTAGATACACTACTAAAAGATTAACTCAAAGATGGCCTCTAGCATTTTTCTAAAATATTCTCGATGTTACCTGCCTTGCAGCATATATCCTTTATTATGAGAATAATAAAGTGCTTCCAAAAAAATCATATGAGCGACGATTGTTTTATCGGCAACTGGGCAGAGAGCTGTGTACTCCGTTTGTTAAAAAACATTCACATAATCCACAAATCATGAGGCAGTTTACTACGAAAGTGGCACTTGAAAGTTTTTTTGGTCGAGCAATAAATCCGTATGTGCAACCAACAGCATCTAAACCTTCTAAACCCCAGGCACAACTCGATTCAACCAGAAGGAAAAAGATTACTGGGGTATGCCATGTTTGTCTCACCAGCGAATTTAAAAAACGTCGCAAAACTCGAAAATCATGTTCGATATGTGAGTTCCCTATTTGTGATGAGCATTGTGTTTCAACCACGACATGTGAGGAGTGTGTTAAATAATTAACTTCTTTGTTATTTTTTATGGCAATGTGTTTAAATAAAAAAAAATACTTTAACAAACAGTCTTATTATTGTGTATAAACCCGGCTTTCATTTATAATAACTTAAGTGAGTACCGGGGTACCCGGTTATTGAACGGAGGAGGTATCGAGTTTGATAGTTAATAACTGCTATTGAATGATTGATTCCAAAAAATTTTGACGAAAAAGTGGTGTCAAACTACTTCAACTTTGGGGATCCGAGCAGTCATAAAAATATTTTAAAGGGAAGTTAACAAATTCTACTTTGGAAACTGGAATGGATACCCGGGTACCCGGTTATTGACCAGACGGTTAAATAGAGGCATCCGACAACAATTTATTCTTTCTGCTTCACCCTGGTGGGGTGGGTTTTATGAGCGATTAGTACGTTCTGTAAAACTTTGTCTCAAGAAAACCTTATGCAAAGAAATAGTTTCATATGATGAGTTGTTGTCAGTTTTATGTGAAGTTGAGTATTCGATTAATCAGCGACCGTTAGTTTATGTTAGTGATGAGGACTTGTGTGAATCATTAACTCCATTCCATCTAATGTTTGGTGCTGACATTTCTCGTAGAGAGTGTATAATATCAGATAATGTACCGATCTGTTCATATCCACAAGACTGCTCCAATCGAACAAAATATATTAGAAAACTGTTTGAAAGTATTTGGAATAGATTTTACAATAGTTACCTGAACGAACTGAGACAACATAATTTGTACAGGAAAGAATGCACTGCCTCAAACAACTGCCAATTATCCAAAGGTGACATTGTATTAATCAAAGGTGAAAACAAAATTCCCCGTGGACAATGGAGGATTGGAAAAATTGAAAAGTTAATCACTGGTCGAGATGGAGTTGTACGAGGAGCAGAGTTAGCCGTTATTTCTAAGGAGAAAAGATGTACGAAAACTGTTAGGCCTTTACAGAAATTAATTCCTCTAGAAGTTAGTACAACACAAAATGTTGAAGAGTTAACACAAGAAAATGAATCTGAAAATACCAAACAATTTGGAGCTACTCGTCCGAAGCGTAGAGCAGCACTTGTCGGAGAAGAAACTAGAAGAATCTTTGAACAACTTTATTAAAACGAAATTTTTTCTTACATAATAGTTTGTTGGTTATATTTGTATTGTTGACTACAAGGGCTGTAGTCAACGGGGGGAGTATGTGAAATCTGGTACGGTGGAGTTTTCCCGCCACGGCGCTCCTCCGTGCCTCATGGCAAATCCCTCTTGTTGTATTATATAGTTTTAGTTGAAAATAAAGAGTATTAGCTGGAAAGACGTGTCTATATAAAAATTGAAAGTCTTTTCCCTGTCTTAAAATAGTTTATATTTTAAACAATCTCTTGATGCCATTGAAATTAAGTGATTGATCTTTAAAAACGATTCGTCAACCTTTTCTTCAGCAATAACACGAACTTAATTTTTACTTACATCAAGAACAAACAGACAATAATTAAATGAGGGAGGCACATACAAATGATGCATGCAAATCCATTCTTCAAGCTATTGGCAATTTCATTTTTAATTTAATTGTTTTGAGATGTTTAAACCTGTCATAAATCTATGAGACTTTGAAAAGCCATCTATATATTTTAGTAAACCAAGAATAGTTAACACTGACCAGGATGATTAATTGAATCAATTTCTTAAACTCCTTGTTCATACTTAATGTTACTAAAGAGTTACTTTAAACCATTGTTTGTAATACTAGAATTATCAACATTGGCATAATCTTCTCCAGCAGTTTTTGTTAATCTGGCTTCAAGTAATAGATTATTCACGTGGATGAGTATACATATCTTTCGATCGAATGTTTATACGAATAGTAATATTTAATTTTGTACCATTTTTTGGCTCGTATTAGCCATATTTATATGACTCAATACTTTCATCTTTTGGAGGAAAAAATTTCAGTAAAATTTAAAATAATTATTTTTATTATGTCAAGAAAAACTGACGAGCAAGATCGCTTAGAGCTTCGCACCGTAGTTCACGAACAAAAATCCGAGTCTGTAAAAATTTTTGTTGGTTGTTGACGCACCACGAAATATAATACAAGTGAATAACTTTTTGATGTTGTTTTAGCATTAATCTTGCTGCCATATCATACCTATTTCTTTTATATCTTTTTTTTTTTATATCATTTTTATCCCATTTTTTTTACATCTTTTTTTTTAGATAATCAATTATAGTATCTTCTACTTGTTGGATTTTTTTCGGTACTCTGAAAATCTGGTCTGGTAATTCGACATTTTCTTTATGGTAGCCATACTTCGCATCTTCAATCTCTAATACCTCACATCTTTTGATTCTAGTTCAGCATTTTTTATAACTATGGAAACAGTGTTGTACTTTTTATATTCATCAAATTGAGGTTCCTTTTTTATCTAAAAATGAAAAGGTTTTTTTTTAGAATAAAAAAAATCAACTTTTAGACCAACACCGTTTTTTGATCTATTTACGTACCAGTTTTCTAATCGATTTACGTACCGGTTTTCTAATCGATTTACGTACCAGTTTTCTAATCGATTTACGTACCAGTTTTCTAATCGATTTACGTACCGGTTTTCTAATCGATTTACGTACCAGTTTTCAAATCGATTTACGTACCAGTTTTCTAATCGATTTACGTACCGGTTTTCTAATCGATTTACGTACCAGTTTTCTAATCGATTTACGTACCGGTTTTCTAATCGATTTACGTACCAGTTTTCTAATCGATTTACGTACCAGTTTTCTAATCGATTTACGTACCAGTTTTCTAATCGATTTACGTACCGGTTTTCTAATCGATTTACGTACCAGTTTTTCAAAACCTACCAGTTTTTTTTATTCCATTTCCATCTGTCTATGCCAACGTTTTTGCCCGAATTAGAAATGGCTCCCACGGCTTCACATTTCGGATCGAAGTTAGACATCTAGTATATATAATATATCTTTGGTCTATGCATGAATGTCTGTTTTTAAATCTATACATTTTTTTACATCAGGTGGTGCATTGTTGACAAACTGAGAATACCAACTGCTTTAACAGCTATTTCAATACCAAAATATAATTCCATTGGTATTCGAAAATAAGTGTCGAAATAAAGTTGGTGTTGTAACAAACAAGTAACGGTATTGGTAGCAAACGAACGTAAGCATGTTGCGTAATCATTTGGTTTAGTATGTCATACTCTCATCATACTTATTTTAAAAAACGCAGCTTATTTTTAATATTTTAATTTAAAATGCTTTGATAGAACCGGGTTTCTTTGTTAGTATGAATTGGGTGTTCAGCATCTGTTAAGATCTCTCAAAAGAAATCTTCTCGGATTTATAGCACTAAAATAACCACAAGGTTCGCTCTACGCCTAAAAGAAAAGTCTGTTTATCTGTTTAAAATGTTTTAGAAAAAAATGTTAAAATAGCAAGTGTTATTAAGTGTCGACATAAAAATAGATAATACACGTTTAGCTCTTTGTAAAACAACCTAATGTTACTGCAGGAAAAAATGTCTAGTTGGGTCGATTCCACACCAACCTTGAATCAACACTCATGGTAGTTTTTCAAAATTCGACAGAAGTTTTGAGACAAGTTATTATTTGATTTAATATTTGTGTTGTATCTATGAACAATATGGCCCTAACCCAAACCATGCGCAGTTTTATTTGAATACAAAGAAACCACCAATACGTTGTTACGTCTATGAATTATTTAGATTTATTACGCCCGCACTTAAAAATACATTTTTTTTAAGTAGCAGCGATTAGAGGGTTCTCAAGCAAGTATATCAAATTTGAAAGCACCAAGTAAAAATTTATTTTTAAGCTAAACTTAATTAAGTAAATAAACTTTTAATAACTTTTATTATTAATAAAACTGCTGATCATTATATTAAAAATGTAGAATTTTTGAATGTATTACTAAAAAATAGAAGTGAATATTGAATCTGAAATGGAACGGCAAAAAAAATTAGGCGAAAACTGATAGCTGAAAACAAAGACTACAGGTAGTGAATTACGCAATGCAATTGATGCTGTTAAAAAGTTTTGTTGTGTACGTAGCAAACTGGAAGTTTTAAAAAATTCCTCTACCGAACTTAGCGAGTTTTGCTCTAAAAACGGAATCAATCTTGTTGCTTTGTTCCCAAATGTCACACATCTTGCAGCCACTCGATGTAGCTTGTTTTGGGCCAACGAAAGTATAGCGCAAATCCTTTTGCCTACAATGTCGCATTTACAATAAAGGACAGAAAGTATGGGAAAAGCTTAAAAAAAGTCAAAAGTGCATTATAAGGGGTGGTCATTATGGTGGTGCTCGACGCTGCTGGGCCAGGAATTGTTTACAATCCAAAAAGGAACAAAGTTTTGCAAAAAGCAGTTAATATCAAAGAATTTGGTATGTAAATTCTTTGGCATGCTTTCTTTTCGTGTGGCTTTCGCGAAAGAATGTTTAAAAAAACGATTAATGCCTATCATCCAAAAGCTTCACGATCCGCCGATCTTCTGGTTTGATTTTACTCAAAAAGTCTTATCAAATGTTATCAACAAAATGTCGTGCAACAACTTCTTCTACACAAAAAAAAATTCTGGCAAACGTAAAACAAATGACCATGAACACACTGTGGCTTATTTGTAAAAACAAGATAAACCGGTGTCTTTCTTTTATGTTTCTAATACAGCTGAATAGGCAGTAAAATGATAAATTAATAACGAAGCGGTCGACTCGAAGTTCTATAAAAGTCTAACAAAATACTCTGCGACAAAGGTAAAATCGTTGCTACGCTTTTAATGCATTTCACAAACATTTGTGATTTTCGAGCTGATGGTGAGCAGCTACTGTAAAGCCAGTAAACTTTGCCGCCATGTACCTTGGCAAATCAACTTAGAATTAGTTTAGTTAGTAAATGGTAAAAATACTATCCCAATAAACCTGGGTGTAAACAAACCAAGTGCAATCTTTGATATTGACACGGATAAGGGAGTAGCGAAAAACCGAAACCAAATTTGTAACCGAAACCCGAAGTACCGAAAACTCAGACGAAACCGAAAGTACCGAAATTTCCGTTCAATTAAACTTTTGGCTTCCAAGTGTCGTCTTGTTTAGGCTTCAGTTTTACTTTAATTTCGGTTACGGTTTTTTTACTGAACCGAAATTTCGGTAATTTCGGTTTTGGGAAAAATAATCGATTTCGGTCTTCACTTATCAGGAGTGATAACGTTTAAAAATACTTCTTATAAAAAAAAATCTTACAAAAAAAAAATAACTTATAAAAAAAATTAAAAGAAAAAAACCAACGCAGTTTTAAAAGCCCATTTAGATGAGCCAATTCAAATAACGAAAAGTAAAAATCAACTGACTCCAATGTAACTGATGGACCATCCAGATGCTTCGTCGGTGAAGAGTTACAATAAAATAACCTTAAAATAACGATGTAATTTCAGGATTAATGCTTTTTGCAATTCCCATGGGAAACTCTTTTAAGGTGTGAATATGCATATTAAGTAGAGTAACTATGGAAAATTTCAAAATCATCTAGTTTTAATCCTTCATTTATTCTATTTTTGAAGCTTTTGATGAAAAACACAGCTATATTTTCGTTAACCATTAACTTTCTATTAACAGTACTATTCACCCTTAAAGGACGGCGGGTTATTTTACTACCCCAGAGGAGTTTATTTTTAACTGCCACATCAACAAATTTTGTCTATTTTCATATTATTATATTTTGTCTATTGTCTATATTATTATATTAAGTTCAACATATTTTGTATAAAAACCTACATTTTCAGTTGGGGTAACTTAATACCCCAACCGTTCTTAACGTAACTTTTTTTTCCCGTCCTTTTAGGGTTAAAAGTGCAAAACTACAAAAGTAATCAGTTTTTCTATTGAATAACATACTTTTCTTGCTAAAAACTTCCAAGTATATTGTGAGGAGGGAGAATAATGTTAAAAACAACGATCGGAGACGTACACAAGAATGACATATGGACAATGATTCATCAACCTGTCACATAAGTAAATGATAAAACGGACAGACTAAAAAGTTGAAAATAACTTAGAAAGGACGTACACACGGAGAATTACTCAACCTGCCAAATAGTTTTAATCAATTTACAGAAAATAAACAGAAGTCAAATGAAATATTGGTTAAAGAAGAATAACCGCAAGATTTGGCCGTCTCAAATACAGGATAAGAAGAGATATTCGTTTGAAGAAGAAGAATAAAAGGAGCATTTTATAAAAATGGCATCGAACACAACATGTAGAGCAAAATAATATTATTTGTATTTTATAAATGTAATGAATAACAGAGTCCTAACCATTACACAATAATAGAAAATTTATTGAGATTAAAATTTATTTACATTTATTTACATACATTATTTACATACATACATACATACATACATACATACATACATACATACATACATACATACATACATACATACATACATACATACATACATACATACATACATACATACATACATACATACATACATACATACATACATACATACATACATACATACATACATACATACATACATACATACATACATACATACATACATACATACATACATACATACATACATACATACATACATACATACATACATACATACATACATACATACATACATACATACATACATACATACATACATACATACATAGTAATTAAAATTTATTGTATAATAAAATATACTAAGAGCAGTAAATACAACCTTAACCCTTAAAGGATTAGACCTTGTCCATTCCTAACCAAACTATCCTCAAAACTTGCCCTTTCCTAACCAAGTAATCCCCAGAACCTCAACTTCTATCCCAAGCTCCACATTACTCTTTCCACATTACTCCCCGTTTGCTAGTTTTCCACAAATCAAGTTCCATGAAAGAAGGTCCGAAGTTCGAAAGAAAAAAATCCTCCGCATAATTTACAAAAATAAAAATGCATTGTTATAATAGAACTGATATTAATACGGTTGTAAATATTTTAACAAATGTATTGTTAATGCACACTGCTGTTTGGTCATTGCATTTTTTTTCGCAGCTCATTCATTTATCTGGGAACGGAAACTGTTATTTTAACTGTATTTGCAACATAATGAAAGAAAAACACTGGTTTAACGAGACCCACATTGATTTTATAAGCGACCCACATTGTTTTCTAAGATAATTTATTTTATAAACACTTCAAGCAATTTAAACGCACTTTAATTGTTACTTAATCCTTTATAAAAAAAACTCAAAACAGTCCGTTGTAATTATGTCATTAACTCATTATGCTATATTTTGGAACAATAAGTTTAAATGACATTGTTGAGTGGGGGCGGGGGGCGGGGGAGAATTTAGTTGCAATAAAAGTGTTACTACTTAAAATGATTAAGTAACGTTTGCATTAAATTCGAGTTGTTTACATTCAAAAGCCTTAAAAGCGCAAAATGTCAAAGTTTTAAAAATATTTATTTCTGCATTTGAAAAAAACGTTGGTACCTTGTTGAATTTTTGTCCGCTCAAAGTATCAAAATGGAACACTTAGCTCAGGAGCTTATAGAAAAATACGGCTTTGTTGAGCCTGATCGTGGAGATTTAGACGATCCTACCATAAAGTGGCGCTCTGGGAAACCCGATTACACGTCTGCCAACTTGGAGTATTTTAAAGGGAAGACTATGAACCATCCTCAAGGGTCTCTTGAAAAGCTTGTTGAAGACTTGGTCAAGACATGGGAAATGGAGTGCTCTCATAAAGTTGATTTTCAGCAGTGGCGCACAGTGAGCCACGAGTATTATTGCATCAGCGCTAACGGTGGGAAAAGGTTTTCGGGCGAAGAAAATCTTCGCGTAGGGAACTACAACGTGTTATTGAACGCGTGTAATCCTGAGTTTTACGACTCAACCAAAGAAAACTTTGAAACTTCGCACGATCTGTTTAGGAGATGTTTTAACAACTCTTTTCCATGGGAGCTTTTGAAAGTGTTTTCAGGACCACCGAAGGTCGTGTTTACATGGAGGCATTGGGGAACGTATTCAGGTACATACAAGCAACAAGATGGCGACGGTCAGACGTATGAGATGTTTGGGATTTGCGAAGTAATAGTGAACAAAGACTTAAAGATTGAAAACATTGAGGTATATTACAAGCCAGACGAGTTTTTCGAAGCCTTGTTGGAGAGAAACTGTTTGCAATCAGGAACAAAGTCACTACTCGGAGAAGGTTGTCCTTACTCATCACGTCAAAGATGAGTCGTATTTTATTTGTATGCAGTTTTTTATTAAAATTGGCATAGTGCATTAAAGACTTTGACCCTCTAATTTTTGCGTTTACTTTTTGACATATACTCTTAAATTTAAACAATAACAGTATAATTCATTCATCTTGCGGCATTATAATTCAAAACGACTCCAATCTCAAATGTCGATGCAGATTGTCTGTTTGTTTTTTGTAAAAAAAGAAATTTTGCTATGAGTAATATGAGAAAAGCAAAAAACTTATTTTTCGTAAAAGTGTAACAAAAAAAACACCTTAAAGAAAATTAAAAAGATATTTGTTTACGTATCAAAGAAAAATGTCTAGTTGGGTCAATTCCACACCAACCTTGAATCAACACTCATGGTAGTTTTTTCAAAATTCGATAGAAGCTTTAAGACAAGTTATTTGATTTAATACTTGTATTGTATCTACGAGCAATATGGTCCTAACCCAAACCATGCGCAGTTCCGTTTGAATACAAAGAAACCGCAATACGTTGTTACGCCAATGAGTTATTTAGATTTATTACGTCCGCACTTAAAAATACATTTTTTTTTAAGTAGCAGCGATTAGAGGGTTCTCAATAATGGTTTGCGTCTCGTTATTTTTTTTAATCGAGACGTGACGATCCTAAAAGCTTTGTCCCGATTAGCGATAAAAATCGAGACAATTTTCAATTTTCACTCGAAATCCGGGACGATACCGAGACAAGACGAGATGTCCCGGACAAAATAGGAGCTTTACAATTTCCCGGAATTAACATCTTTTTAACGGGACATAACGAGACATAACGAGACATGCTAGTTAATCCTTATTGTGAAATTTAAATAATGAATTTCTGGTACAATTACCATTATTTATTTCAGCTGCTATTATTGATATTGTTATACCATCTACATAAACACAGCTTTATAAAAGTTAATTGCAGCAACTGAAGTCAGGGGGGAAAAAATATTTTTGGGATAGTATTTAAATTTTTCCACTAAAATATATTGGAAGAAGGGGATAGATATTTGTCCAAGGGCTAAGTTTCTGATCATTTAACATTGTTTACCGCTGAGATCAGCATTCACTTCTAATGCAAGATTTTGTTTTACACTAAATATTTAAGGGAAAGGTTATCCAAAATGTCTTTAACTTTTTTGATCTATAAAACATTTGAATTTTTTTAAAAAAGGTTATTCTTGCAGAGACTAAAAATAGAGCATGATGTTCAATACCTAGTTCTTTTATTTTTTCTCTTTTCCTTTGCTCTCCAAGGATCGCCCATTGTTTATGGGGTTTTCCAGAACCAAAATGGCTACTTTTATTGGTCATAAGATTTTCTTGAAGCCATTGGTATTCTTTTTCTATAAAAGAATCATAATCTTCCACATTGTTTTAGTTTCTTTCTTCACTTTTGAAATAAATCAATCTAAAGTAGCATTAATTTATGTTCTTTTTGCTCATTTCTTCAGTTTTATTTGATTTCGTTAAGTAAATCCTTCCAAAATCGTAATTTATCCACTCCTAATTCACGTATATTTGGGATACGATCTAATCTTTTTGTTGCTGTTGTTTTTAAAATCATTAATATATATCAGAAACATTTTTGAGTACTTTATGTCATTTTTCACTTTACACTGTTTAACATTTTATGTTATTACTTCTTTGACAATTATCACATTACGTTCCCTATAATGTTTAAGTAAATAATGCTACTTGTATATTACAGGAAATACTGAAGCTGCTAAGTAATGCTATTTCAAATATCTAGCACTTCTTGAATAGTAAATCATTATTCAAACTAAAACATTTTAACAAATTTCTAAGTAGCATATGATGATAAAAATGTTTCTTGAAACTATATTTGATATGTTTAAACAAGTCATACAAGTAAAAAACTCAAATTCAAGAAATACAAATGTCAATGAGTCCGTAAAAACCTTGTTTTCCGCCATTTTCATTTATTTTGATATAATAAACCACTGTTAAAAAATGGCGGAAGACAAGGTTTTTATGGGTTCGTTGACATTTGTATTTCTTCAAAAAAATATATAAAGTTAAAAGGTTATCTTAAAAGTAAATATAGACTTTAATTTAGATTAAAAGTTCTCCATTTTTAATAAATAAAAATCTCTCGTTTTTTAGATTTCTTTGAAAATAATATTAAAATTTTTAACTTCTTTTAACCATAAAATGTAAAATACAAGTTTTATTAAAAAACTGTTTTTACATTTTAAATAAATGATCATTCTAATTTAATATTATTTAAAAAAGGGCACTATATTTACCAAAAAACTGTGAGGGGTTTAGTGCCAATTTTTTTGTTGTTTTGTGTCACTGTGCGTCATTTTTAGCTGGCAAATCAAACTTGGTTGGCAAAAAATTTTCTTCACTGCGAAAGCGCGAGCTAGATATCTAGTTAATATAATTGATCTGTCTCGTAACATTTCGTAATTATCCGGGACACAGTTTTTAAATTCCGAGAAAAAATTTATGTCCCGATTTATAACTTTATTCCGGAATAATCGTTTCCTTAGTCTCGTTATTTTTTTCCGGGAAATTTCTCGTCTTGTTACGCTTTTCCCGGTTCATTTCGAGAAAACGATTCCGAGACGCAGACCCTTAGTTCTCAAGCAAGTTTAGCAAATTTGAAAGCATCAAATAAAAGTTTATTTCTAAGCTAAACTTAAATAGGTAAATAAACCTTTAACAACTTTCATTATTAATAAAACTGCTGATCATTATATTATAAGTGTAGTATTTTTGAAAGTAAGAATAGTATGAACTAAAATAATGTGGTTCCATTACTAAAAAAATAGAAATGAATATTGAATCTGAAATAGAACGGCAAAAAAATTAGACGAAAATTGATAGCTGAAAGCAAAGACATCAGAATACAGACTGTGATTTACGCGATGCTGTTGATGCTGCTAAAAAGGTTTTTTTGTGTACAAAGCAAACAGGAAGTTTCGTTACTTTGTTCCTAAATGTAACGCATCTTGTAGCCACTCGATGTAGCTTGTTTTGGACCAGTGAAAGCATAGTGGAAATCCTTTTGCTGACAATGTCGCATCGTCAATGAAGGACATAAAATAAAGACGGAAGTATACGAGTGGCTTTAAAGTCATTCTTAACTGATATTAACTGAAGTGCTTTAAAAAGACTTTTTCCATTCGATACTAATAGCATTGACTTCACAAAAAGTGTTCATAGATTTTTAGTCTCAATTGCAATTGACGCTCCATATACTTATTAAGAGCAGAACTTTTCAAACATGGCCCATCAGCTTCTTCTCACATAATTTTTATTGAATCGTGCATTGATCCAAGTAATTTTTAGCAAGTCAAAAAAACTGACAATCACTTATCTGGTAAAGGTAATTTTGTATACTTGCAGCTATTTCATTTTTGAAAAAGAGCCTTATCAATGACAAGCAAATCCATAACATTATCTGATGACTTTCAACAGAATAATGAAAATGAATCAACAAGCTGTAATACGCAAATTATGGATTTGTCGATATGAATATGTTGATTACAATATTGCAGCGATTATAATATAACAGAACCAAAAATAACAGTTTAAAAACAGCTACAGCAATTGTGAATTCTGTTGAAAACGTTTTAAAATGGTAAAAATAACCAGTCCGAATGTCTAAGCGCAAAATAGTACAATTACCTTCGGTTGCAATATTTGAAACGTAGCAGAAAATTCAAAACAAAAATGTCGCAAATGTACTAATCTTTTATTTGAAGCCTTATTTTTATTGACTACCTAACTTTTCTTTGAAATCTTTTACTTGAAACATTATAAATCAGACAGAAAATCAGATTTTAGGATATGCGATTAGTGTTAACAGTATATACGATAAGTGCGAAACACATACGATAAGACTAGAAAAACAGGTTTCAAAATTTTGATCAAAATTAGTACATAACCGATTTAAGTTCCAGTTAACAGATTAATTTTCATGAGCAAATTTAAACAAACCCTTAAAACATCATATTTAGGATTGAAAAAGATCATTTCAAATGCTTTTGTACTTTTTTAGTCATCTAACGCATTATAATAACTTTCTTTAAACTCACGGTAGGTGTGGAAACGACCCTAATGTTAAATAGTTTCAATATTTTTCAATGCAAAACAACTTTCATTGGTTTTTATTTCAGACAGTGGAAAACTTACCAGTTTTACTACGTTTTAACATTCTTCTTATTTAATCTTGCTAATATGTAAACATGAACGTATAGGAGATGGACGTGCAACGATACTGTTTTTTTTTTTTTGCGAGCTATGCTCGTTGTGTATTGTTGCAAATTTTTGTTTTAAACAATAGAAATTAAATTATATTAAAGTCTGTCGGATTCGTCGAAAATTTTTGGTCTCGTCTAACAAGTCACATCAACCTCCTTGTAGTTATTAACCCTTTCGTGACTGAGTTAAAAACATCTATATGACTGCGCGTAAAACTTGTTCGCTTTTTAGCCATTTTTCAAAATTAATTTTTGATCGATCTATAAATGCAAATGACAAACGGTTTAAAGTATCAACTTAAGAAATTATTCTTATTTCAGATATATATTTAATGTTTTCTCAAGCCCATATCGATGTTCAGGAAATTTGAAATTATCGATGAATCGCCAGGCGGTTCACGTCATTTAGAAACAGATTTTATGCACCGTGGTGCGGGTCACGAGTCAGGAAAGGGTTAAAGATAACAGCATCAAGTTTTAAGGTTAATATTACATAGATAGACATTCTTAATATTTTAAGAAATAACTCTGATGATGATATAGAAATTGAGATCATTTACTTAACTATTTTAGTACATGTATAACTAGAGATATAATAAATAATACAAAATATCAAAAAGGTCACGTGCGTGCACAATTTCTTGATATCTAACACTTGGTAAATTCTACAATTGGTTTATGGCATCTATCTCGCTAAGCGTTTACGAAGTTTGTCAGATCCAAACAACTTTCTTTAAGATATCTACGCATCCGATTGCTAATCAGTTTTCCGTTTATTGTAAAACGAGTGCCAAAACCATGTTCGATTCTGCCGACGCTTTTAACAATTTTCGAAAGTTTTTTTTGTAATTGAGATCAAATGTAATTAAGAGAAAATCAAATGTGTCCTTAGGGAGACCACCAAATAATCCTAAAGTAAACGGAAAATGTGCAAAATTAAATTCATTTTTTTTACCGTTATCGTAAATGCAAAACATGTTTATAAATATTGTAAATATATACCATGTAAATAAATATTTATAAAACATTAATCGTAAAGAGTTTAAGACAAACTAAAACAAATGCATCTTTCCGATATCCCCCGCAGACATTTTAGTCATTTTATTGAATGTTAATTTTGCAAAACCGTTGAAAACCTGCACCCTTAATCAATATTTTGTCGGATCAAAGGACAGCAAAGTGCGTTTAGGAGAAAACCAGATTTTACATGTAACTCGGAAAGAAGGGAATTTTTATTGTACATAATGAAATTAGCTTCTTGTGAGAATGCTTTAGACACTATTATAGACACGATTTTTCATATAATGGCCAAAAAATAACGATCACTTAGTGTCACTGTTTAATTATGCTCTGAGAATTTTTCCTTTTTTAGATTGGGAAAAGATTTTTTTCAATTTTTAATAAGTTGGTATAAAAAAACCTTTTCTTATTTTGTTGCATGACAAAGCATCATTATTTTAATTAGGAAAGGTTTGTCTGCAAGATCTGATGCTCTTTGATAATATATATTTTAAAATTTATAAAAATGAAAGCACAACATTGTTCGATCAATTTAAAAAAAAAATGAAAACAAAATTTTGTTCGGTTTGATTTATTTTTAAAGTAAACTTAAAGCGCGTGAATTATTAGAGAATTATTTTATAAAGAAAAATGACCTATCAACCAATAACAGTATTGCTAATGATCATTTTTACCTGGGCCGACTTTCGTTTGTTACCATGGCCCACTTTCGTATTCAGTTAACAAGTTTGCTGTAAATTCATTACTAAAACTACTGTTTTTCTCGTCTTCTTTTTCAAAAAACTCGCTAATTAAATACTCCCTTTTTGTAAACTCACCCTCAATAAAATTGTTGCCATGTCACCTTTTAGTTAGAACGGGAAGTGCCTATAAAGCATTTCGAAAAAAAAGATCTGCTTTCAAATCTACCTGAAAATATTAAGTCCAGAAAATAGCCCCCCCCCCCCCCCAAAAAAAAAAAAAAAGGCTCTAAATATTTTGTAGCCTCGGAAAAATCCTCCCGTGAACAAAGAAAATGCAGTGTTTGTAATTCAGAATTGTTTCTCAATAAGACATTCTTTTCAGCAGAAAATTGTATAGAGAAAAACTGAGTAGGATAAAGAGGGTAATTCAGCGTATAAATTTTTTTTTTTCAGATTATCCTTACTTGAATAATCAAGCAAATCACGCAAATTGATGGTGTTATCGTTATCGTCATTGTCATAGTCATCGTCGTTTTATAGTCATCATCATTTTCACCGTCGTAATTGTCCTCCTCATCGTCATTGTAATTGTCATTGTCGTCATTATCATGATCGTCATTTTTATTGCCATCGCCGTCATCACCATCATCAAATAATCATCAACAAATCATCATCATCATCATCATCATCATCATCATCATCATCATCATCGTCGTCATCATCATCATCATCATCATCATCATCATCATCATCATCATCATCATCATTTTTATGGCGGAATATATTAATGACAAAGGTCCTGGTCTTAGCAATATATATATTCAGACCAAAAGATTCAATGAATATAGTTACAAAGATACTTTTAAAAAATGTTTAAATTAGACCCCTAGATTGTTTTATGGAAGAACCAAAAAGTGGATACTTCAGCAGGAGGACGCTGCAGCTCATACTGCACATTCAACTCAAGATTGGTTTAATGGGAAAGAGTACAAAGCTATTCCTTGGTGTGCTCAGTCGCCTGATTTAAATCCTATTGAGCCTAAGGAGCTGGATTGATTAAAAACTTGGCAAATGATAATTACCTTCAGTTGAAAATTTTAAACAATAGTTACGAAAGATCTTTGCAAAATAGCTAATGGGTTATTGCTTGAGATTGGTTGAATAGATACCATGTCACATCTAATTATACCTCAAACCAAAAAGAGGCTTTTTTAAATATCAATTTATTATTTTTTTATAGCTTTTTTTTTGAGCTTATTCAATGCAATTTTTATTTATTTGCCAGTTTTTGTAAAAACAATTTAATAGCTACATTTTGCTTGTGATTTCATGCGAAGTCAATGCTATTAGTATTGAATAGAAAAATTTCTGTCTTTATAAAACACTTGATACTTTCCATAGGGTTTCCCTTGGGAATCGCAAAAATCAGAATGACTTTAAAGCTACTCGTACACTTCCTTCTTTATTTTATGTCCTTCATTGTCGAGGCGACATTGTCAGCAAAAAGATTTTCTCTACGCTTTCATTGGCCCAAAACAAGTCACATCGAGTGGCTGCAAGATGTGTTACATTTAGGAACAAAGTAACGAAACCTCCTGTTTGCTACGTACACAAAAAACCTTTTTAACAGCATCAAGAGCATCGCGTAAATCACAACCTGTATACTGATGTCTTTGTTACATTTTTTATTAATTGAACATGACGAAGTTCAGCACCATTTAATCGTTAATTACGCAAAGACTACTTAATATACTTTTCTAATATTTTTGCAGAAGAAAGCTAAGGTGTTTTTGTTTGATTTTATTGGTGTCAAACGTCGGTTACCATTGTTATCGGGTTAAAACGAGAAAAGAAATATTAAATCGAGAAAAAATTTTTCAAAATTTTTCAAAATTGTTCGTTGTCACAAGTTCGCATTTAAAAATTGACTGGTGTTGCTTAACCCTCTGTTGGGTTTATTTTGCGACGATAAAGAGACTCGATCATTAAATGAAAAGCAGAAAGTGAAAAGAAGAAAAGCTTTTAAGATAAAGCAAAATCAATCATTCGCTCCACAAAGGCAAATCCAGGTCATTCGCAGAGTGATCTTACGAAAAAATTTTAATCCAGTCAAACTTTGTTAGAAAAATTACTTATATCTAAAGAATTTAAAGCACATCATAAAATAAAACTCCAAAACGATTCATTGATGGAGAAATTAAAAGGAACTCGTCGTTCATAAAAGCTATATAAACTTTTAAGCCAAGAAAACATGTGCATAATTGAAGACGATTAAACCTATTACAAAAAGAGTTTTCCACAATTGCTAGGCCAGCAATATTTTTATCAGTCTAAATGTAGTTATGTCGTCAACAAGTTCAAGTATTTTCAAAAATTTGCTCCTAACTTCCTTGTATGGCAAGCAATGTATGGTTCCCTTTTCAAACTACAGGAGCAATCTGTCTAAAATTATTCTTTAAAAGCCTTTTTTATGAAGAAAAACCCTTTCATCTAGATTTTTGCAGAGAACACTTTTTTGTTTTTACAATTTTACTTTGTTGCTCCTTAAGACAAAACTTAAATTTGAAATTGAATATAAAAATTTAAATCAATATCTTAAATGAGAATATTAAATTAGAAATTGTGTTAAAATAAACTTAAGAAAAAGTTTTAAAAAAATGTGTAGCTGTGGAAATTGGCTTAAAATTTGATATGAAGTTTGTTTGCTTATTGTTTTTTTTTGTTTGTCTCTCTTTTTTTTTTTTTTGATATTTAAATTATTTGACAATTATTAAACCGCTATTTTAAGGTGGTACTAGCCCAACAAATTTCAAAATTTTCAGATTTTTTTTTTTTCTAAATTTGAAAAATAGAATCATTGTAGATTTCAAAAATGTATAGTTTTACTATGTTTTTAAGTAATTTAATGACAGAAAATGTTAATTTGGTAATATGATCTCTAAAAGAAGCCCTTAGCAACCGCATAGCAACAGTAAACAATGCTTACTTTTGGGCTAACTTTCCATAAATTTCATCAAACAGTTAATTTCTATTATTATTCTACATTTCATATATATCTCCTTTACTTTATATCCTTTACTTTATATGCAAATACGTTAATTCCATTAATAATATTAAAATCTTTTGTCAAAATGTTTACACAGCTATACCCAAAATCCTAATGAGTCTTTTAATCAAATAATCTGGGAAAAATGCCCCAAAACACATTTTGTTTCAAAAAATGTTTTAGAGTTAGCTGTTTTCTCTGCAGTTATATCTTTTAATGGAGGTTACGTTTTCCATAAAGAAACATTTAAGCAACTTGGATTTGATTGTGGAAAATATTTCCTTCTCGGTGCAATTAAAAAAGACAAAAATCGCGTCATTCATATGGAAAGGAAGGAAAAAGAAGTGACAAAATCAAGAAGGAAAAAATTGAGAGGCATAAAAAAAGGGTTTAGCAAGGATGACTCCTATGTGTCTGGAAATTTTTAAAGATATATATTGTTAAAGTTGTTTTATTTTGTTTTCTTGCGTTTTCTCTGTTAACAGATTTTTAAACTTTGAACAAGAATATCTTTTGAACTACTTGGAGATTATGGCTAAAATTTTCACAGATTGTTCATCAGGTTACTGTAAAGGAATTTGACCAAAAAGAGACTTTTATAGTCAGCTGCTGTCGAGATATTGACATTAGCAGCACAAATTTTACATAAAAATTTAAAATTATTTTTTAAAGTGCAGCCATTTTGATTCTGTAAAAGTTCTGATGGTGATTCTGGTCAAATCCCTCAACCAACATGTTGCTAACCTTTTTTCAAAATTTTAGCTTCACACACTAACTATTTCATGAGAAATCCTTGTTTAAAAATGTAGTTAAAATTATATACTTTTTTGCTGACTCAGCATGTTTTCGAGTATACTAATACTTTTTATTATATTTACTCTAAATAATTTTTTAATGCACATAGCTTAAAAAAAAAATTGCATCAAAATTAAATAAATTGACTGTTTTAATTTTTATGGGCTAGTACCACCTTAAGCATTTTATTTTATGAACTTTTTCAGATCAACATGTCATACAAGCAAGGTTAAAGATGGCTTTAAAAAACGGTCTAGTATGTAGATATGCAAAAAGTTAGTCTTATATAAATGTCTATCTAAAAGTATAAATTACAGAACGGAATAAATTATCTAACGAAATAAAGGTGTCATGAATACTTTAAGGTATTAGTTCAGCTTATTCCAAACAATACATATAAAATACATATTATTAAAAAACAATTCGGAAAACTATAAAATACTGGTTGGTTGAAAAGTTTTAAAAGAAAAAAGTCAAAGAATGTAAATTTAAACCTGAAATTATTTTCTTCATTCAATATATTAAATCTCTCAACTTCAATACACTTATTCCAATGATCCTCCAATTATTTTGTACCATCTCTAAAATGATTTTCTGGGAGCTCTACAAAATACTAATCCACGTCTGAAAAAGCTTCTTCATTGATGAAAAACGCTTAACCCGAAGGAATTGTTTAATTTTTCTAAAGAGGTGGTAGTCGCTGGGAGCTAAATATGGTAAATACGGTGGATGTTCAAGCAATTCGTACTTTAATTTATCTAATTTAGCCATCGTCAAAACACGTGTATGAGCATGTGCAGTGTCATGATGGAAAATGATTTTTTTCGTCGCTAAACCAGGCTTTTTTTTCACTAATTTTAGTATCCAATTGATCCAAATGTTTACAATATTTTTCAGAATGTATTACTTTACCTTTTTTTCAGATAATCAATAAAATCCTTTTTGCATCCCAAAAAAAAACTGATGCCATAACCTTTATTGCCGATGGTCCTGACTTCACCTGCTTTGGAGATGAACAACCAGCCTAAGTCTACTGCAATCGTTGTTTTTTCAATTTAAGATCATAGTGATAGTTCTAAGCCTCATCCATAGTTATAAAACGATGCAAGTTTTTTCGGTTTTATTTCGCTTAAAACGTTCGTAATTTCGCTGAGATTTGTTTTTTTTTGATGCAGTTATTGTTTAATTGTTAACAAATGCGACACTAATTTTCCGAACTTCTTTTTCATTTGCAGGTTTTCATGTAAAATATTATTTTCACGTTCATCTGACGATGCCTATTGTATCAGTAATTTTACGCTTAGGTAAACTTGGATCTTCAATAACAAGATCATGTAGTTGCTCAATGATTTCTTGC